>NW_020681849.1:0-1795 GCF_002925995.2 Terrapene triunguis
GAGGGAGGACTCGGGTAGCCTTGTGAGTAAGAATGTTTAAGAGAAGAGACCAGGAAGGGTGGGAGCTAGTTGAGAAGCCCACCCTCCTATCTAAATTGGTAGTGAAAAAGCCGGTGCCCATGGAAGGGACGGTTCAGCGAGAAAAGCAGGATCGGGCCCAAGCGGGCAGGCAATAGATAGAGAGATTGGAGAACAGGTTGGAAACTTTGAGGGCATAGTGGAAGGAAAGGAGTAAGTAATTATAAGCATGGGGATTTCAAATCCCCAGGATAATAATTGGAATGGTAAAATGTGTGTAAGACAGAGTCTTTGTACCAAGGTGCAAGGCTCTCCTTTCTTCTGCTGAATAAAGCAACTCTTCCTTATCCCTGTCTGGCTGTTATTGGCTCTCAGCTAGGTGGACCCGATATTTCGGTGACAGTTACTGGCGACTCCGGTTAATGAATTTCTGTCTTATACATTTGGGCGTTAGGTGTGTGGACGGAACTGAGCCTCTCATTCCTCAGAGTGGAAGTCATCGCGTGCGATGAAGCTCTGAGGTTGAATTGGGATCCTTCTGTCCCGTCCCCTGTAGTGGTCAGTATTAGTAGAAATTCCTGTAATAGGATCCTATTAGGCCATAATTCCCTCTGTTCTCTGTGTAATTCTCTGTTAGAGTGTCAGCAGGCAGATGGGTGGGTCTCTGGTAAAGCCCTCGAAGGATAGCCCTTTGAATTATATGTTAAGTAAATGGCCTTTACCCGGTGTTCAGGAAAGAATGTGGAAGAGACGCTTGTTGCAGCTTTGCACCCAGGATTGGCCAGCCCTGGGCACTGATTGGCCCGAATCCGGATCTTTTGACATTCCGACTTACTTAACTCCCTTGCGCCTGGTACTGGAAAACCAGGCACCGGGACAAATAGATTATTGGTTTTTGTGGGATCTGTGCTTTATAAGTTTGAGATGAATTGGTATTGTTTAAACTTGCAAAAACCGAGAATACTTTTGCCAGACACAGGAAACTAGTGTTGTTTAATATGGTATTTAGCATTTAATCCTTAAGGTGACTTAATGCTTTACAAGATTTAAAATGTTTTAACTAAAGACCAAAGGTTGTGGCTGCAGCAGGGTAGTCAAAGCCAGGAGAATAAAAGATTTGAATTTGTTTTTGGGTAACAAAATAGCAGATAAAAGATCTGGTAAAAAGAGAGAGAAGGACAGTGCCCCTGGCTCTGTGTGGTCGAGCTGTCACTTTACTAGGGGTGCATAGAGATTTTGTAAGCACAAAAGAAACAGTTACACCTTGTGTAGAAATTGATGTGGCTAGTTTTGTGGAAATTGAATTGTGGATAGGATGTGCATTTTCCCCAGAACATGTGCAGTGTATATTGTAGCAGAGGTAAAAGAAATGCAAACCTACCAATATAGGTTGTGTTGTCTCTTTCAGATCACTGGGTGTTTGAAAGCAGGAGTTAGAAGTAAAAGGCAATCAAAAGTCTGGGAAAGTTAATTGTGACCCTTTTTAAGTAAGAATCTTTAAGCTGTGGATAGCTTTGGATCTGGAAGCAAGCCAGAAAGCATCTGTATTAATGCAATTTTCTAACTAATAAGGTAGAAGCCACTGAAACCTGGGCTGCCTATGAAACAAATACAAGGAAATATGGGGTAATTCCTCTGTTTTGTCTAAAATCAACAAGAGTATGTGTATATAAAGGAAATATTTTAAGCAATGACTGACTACCCAGAAGGGGTAAACCTCTGTTCTTTTGTCTTTCAGATCATCAGAGAAAACGGATGCCAGCTGAACAGCATTCAA
>NW_020681849.1:1895-5627 GCF_002925995.2 Terrapene triunguis
TGGTACAATAGGAATTATTTTTGTGTTCTTTGTCCTGTCTTGTGGTGTTTGTCTTGTGGCCAGAATTGTTGGGTTTAATATTTTCATAAAAGACAGTCTAGTTCAAAATTAAATAGAAGGGTTAAATCAAAAAGCAGATACTTGTTTTATTCAACTTGGAATACAAAGTGTTTGGATAAATCATGAAAATGTGATATACTAAAGTCTAATACATTTGCTTAAGTAAGAAAAAGAAACTTCATTGGCCAGATTTTTTTTAATTGAAAAAATTGTTGTTAAAATTTGCATACCAACAGTCTTTGGAAGCAAGGACATGGAAGGTTAACCCACTCCCCATATTGCCCATGGGATCCTTCTGGCTACCTCAGATTTCTAGCCAGAGGGCTGGGGAGGGAGGAAAGCTATTGGACACCAGAGGTTGTACCGAGTGGACTCCTCAAAAGTGGGTGTGCTTGTCCTGGTTTGTTGCTCCAAAGCTCTGTAATAAAGTTATTTTACTAGAAGGGTGTACATGGCATACATTGAATAATAAGACTAATGTACTGTATAATGGCAATGTGTATGTGTTCATTGTTGGGAAAAGGTGTATGAGTGAAGAGTGGAAGTTTCCTTTGTAGGTTAAAAGAAGCCAAGAAGGGGAGAAGGAAAAAGAACAGAATGAGTTAACTGAGGGAAAAAATAGCTAGCAAGCTCAGTCCAAAGATAAGACGCTGGCCCCATCCAAGGATACTACCCACAGCTAAGACTTGGCTGACAGCCAAGAAAAGGGGGGCCTGAATGTGCCCAAGCAACTATGAGATCTGCAAAACACTGCCAGGCATTAATGAAATGTGTTAGGTTTCTTTTCTCACAGATAAAAGAAGTGCTACCCAAAGACCCTAGCAGCCCTGCCATTCATTGAAACAAGGAGACTGAGTCTACGTAAAGTCCATCAACGAAAGACTGCTTTGGCTCCATGCTGGAAAGGCCCTTTCCAAGTCTTGTTAACCACCAACACCGCTGTGAAGGGCCAAGGACTACCTGCCTGGACCCATGCTTCTCACTGTAAAAAGACCCCTCCACCTCGGGAGGACTCTCCGACAGATGATAAGCCTATTTCTCCTTCTAGCTCTGCTGTGTCTTCTGGACAGCAGGAAAAAGAAAGAAGAAAAAAAAGACAAGGTGAAGTGCTAGTAACCTCTCCCTTGTCCACTGACAGACCTACTGTGCCTTTGGATTTTCCTAGAAAAAGCAAAACCATTACAGGGTGATGTGCTAGTAACCTCTCCCCTGTATGATGCTAAACCACACTGTTTCAGGAAAAGAGAAGAAGGAACACTTGCTTCATTGAAACCACAAAGTCCAGGGATTCCTGACTACAAGAGACATTAAGAACTGACCCTGGTGAAGAAACAAACAATTACACACTGGCAGGAAGAAACTTGTGGGACCCATGCTTGGGAACGTGGTATTGATTGGATTTTGGGGTTTATTCTACAGGCTGCGCCCTGTGTTTTGGATAAGTCCTTCAGCATGTATTGCCCTCCCTAATTGGATTTTAAATGATAAGTACCAAAGGCACCTTGTTGCCATTGCCCCTGCCATCTCCTCCATTACACTATTACCCCTGTAACACATCCAAATACAGACAATGCCATATATTTGATAAAACCAATGACTAAGGCCTTCACACTTTAGTGATTTATTTAAATATTGTTTGAAAAAATATATTTTTAAGGTTCAGGATATCCCATATAAGCGAACAATTGAATGGATCAGTGGAGATAAAAGTATATATCATCACTACCAGTGAACCCCAAGAATCTGTAATTACAATTGATGGGTTCTATAGCGAATGTTCCTGGAATTTGCACTGTGTTAAATGAGAGAGGCCCTTATTGTTATTTGGTCACCCAATTAGTGAACAATTAAACGAATACCCAGTGTTTGTTTTGCCACTGGAAATTTTACCTGCATAGAAATTATTCCAGTGACTAATAATGTGACCTGTACCTTATTGCAATTAATATCAATGACCCAGAAGTTGCTGACAGAGATGGTATTGAATATCACTGAGGCTGGGAAGGCATTGCAGTGGGATCTAGCATGTTCAGAAATTCAGGATTTCCTGAATGACCAGCTAATGGCCATTCGGAATGATCTAGAGCATCAGGCTTGGCCCACTGCCCTTACAGACACATCAGGAGTACCATCTGATCTGTAGCCATGGAGACATACTTGGAGACTTTCTGGGTGGAAGTGCAGACATTCTCAGTGCTCCTTCCAAGCATATGGACCGGTTGGGGGGGGGGGGGGGCTCCCACATACCGAATCCTGCCGGGTCCATGGGGAGGATGCATGTGGGATTGGGTAAAAACCGAGACATCTGGGAAATTAGACCTCCTGGTATGCACAATTGATTTTTAGTCAGTGCTCCTGGGATTACATCTGACATTTGGATGGGGTTAGGGAGTCAATGGACATTTTGGCCGTTACAACCCCCACAGCTTCAGTGTATCCGTAAACTGAAGCCAGGAGAAGTTGTTACGCTTCATGACTACGTTTGCTGGGAGGGTAGGGGACAAGGAACTACCCTGACAGGACACTTATTTTTTTCAAGCTAATGATAGCTGTGTGTATGTTAAAGCCACCACATTGCAAGACATACATTTTAATCTCATTACCACTGCAGGCAATCATATTATTTACTGGCCTGCAGATAGAATTTTGCAAGTAGTCCTTAAGTTCCAGATACCCTTTAATTGGACTAGTTTAGTACCTGATCGATTTCAAAATTTGCTTTCACTGTTACCAGAGGTTCAGAAAATCTCTGAAGTACAAGGGCAAATTCACATGCTTCAAAATATATATCAAGTTAAAAAGTATGCCTTTCAGACAGCTTATAGAGTATCCACCTTATGTACTAAGTATGATGTATTGTATTATATGACTAAGATTGTATAACAACCCCATCATATTATCGCTATGGGAATGTTATTGCTTGTGTTGTTGTTAGCTAGTGCAGGAGTATGTTATTATTGTTGTAAAGGACGTACTAATAGTAATACCTTTCATGTCCATGCTCATCATGCATTGTCATTACATCCAATCAAAACCCCTAAGGTTGAAGCATCTGATGTAGAATCTGAATTCCGAGATTTAATGCAAATAGAGATTTGAAAATGTTTGTTGTACTAGTAGTACAAAAGGGGGGGTTGTGGAAGCAGAGAAAGAACTGACAGGAAGGGGATGCAATGCATGACAGTTCGTTAGCAAGAGTTAGGCTAACTGTAACCCTAATAACGCGAGATTTGTAGAAGCGAGGAATGTGTGAGGCGAGTGGGAAAGAACTGTGTGAGAAGTTGTTGCGACCTTGTGTAGATAATGTGTAGATAATATGGAATGTAGACTAAGGCCTGGTCTACACTAACCCCCAAATTCGATCTAAGGTACGCAACTTCAGCTACGTGAATAACGTAGCTGAAGTCGACATACCTTAGTTCGAACTTACCGCGGTTCAGACGCGGTCCACACGCGGCAGGCAGGCTCCCCGTCGACTCCGCGGTACTCCTCTCGCCGAGCTGGAGTACCGCAGTCGACGGCGAGCACTTCCGGGATAGATTTATCGCGTCCAGACCAGACGCGATAAATCGAACCTGGAAGTTCGATTGCCAGCCGTCGAACTACCGCGGTAGTGTAGACCTGGCCTAAGAGTCTACATTAGTGAGCAAAACAAGATATCAGAATGACCTA
>NW_020681850.1:0-447 GCF_002925995.2 Terrapene triunguis
TTCCCGCGAATCAAATGTTCGTGGGAAGCAGGGGAGGGGGCGGAGTTTGGGCGGGGACTTTGGGGGAGGGGGCGGAGTTTGGGCGGGGGCGTGGGCGGGGCGGGGGGCGGGGCCGGGGCCCCGTGGAGTGTCCTCTTTTGGGACACTCCACATATGGTAACCCTATTAAACAGAGCCGAAGAGTCAGGGGAGGAGCAGAGCCGCCATTTTCCCAGACATGTTTGGCTTTTTGGCAATTCCCCCCGGACGGGGGTTTGAGTGCCGAAAAGCCGGACATGTCCGGGAAAAAGAGGACGTATGGTAACCCTAGGCAACAGGGGAGAGGGGGATGTAGAGATGCGCCCGCCGCCCTCCCCGGGGCGCCGCCTCCCTGCAGGAAGGGGGGCTGGCTCCATGGGGAACAACCCCCGCCCTGGCCTCGCGCGAGGAGACGAATTATCCCGATTA
>NW_020681850.1:547-3922 GCF_002925995.2 Terrapene triunguis
GTGATAGCGGCGCGCGCTCACTTGCCCGCGTCTTTTTCTACCTCTCCCTCCTCCCCCCGGATTCTGATTGGCTGCGCCTCTCCCCTCCATTCCCCCGCCCCCGCGCTCTCTGACTCTGAGCTGGTTGGTTGACTGGCTAAGGTAGGGCGGGATTGGAGCCCGCGAGACGAGAGTGGAACGCGCGGGGGAGACGGTTCGTAGTCGCGTGGGGCGAATGTTTCTGGGAGACGCGCGCCCCCAGGGGGTTATTGACACCGATCCCCGCCCCGCCCCTCAGCCGCGCCCGCGCGGAGTCTGCTGCGCGCGCTCCAAGTCCGCCCGAGAGCGCTCTGCCGCGGCGGGCCCCCAGTGCCCTGCGCTGCGCCCCGAGACCTTGTTGCAGGGGTTGTGACCTCGGGGGGAGGCGGGCAGAGTGGGCTGAAACGTGCTACCCCAGCCCCTTAGTTCAACCCCTGTCCCGTGAGTACACGCCGATACCGGTGGGAAGCTGTTTGGATTGCACAGGTGAGACCAGACAGCAGCTCCCCAAGGGAAATACATATGCAATAGGTAAGAGTGTCAGGGCCGGATTAACTTTTTGTGGGCTCGGTGCCAAATAGATTTGTGGGCCCCCCTGGGGCGGGGGGCAATGAGGCACAGTGCGGCGAGAGCAGCCCCCCTCCGTGCAGCCCAGCAGGAGGGCACTGTTTACAAACCTGCAGCTGCCAGACGCACACCAGCCTGCCCAGCCCTGAGCTGCCAGCATGCCCCTTCCCCTTGAGGGTGGGCCTGCACCACAGCACTCCACCCTTATGCCCAGCGCCCCTTTGCCGAGAGACCTCCACCACAGATCTCTATGCCCAGCCCCCCGTCCCCAAGATCTCCCCTGCTGGCCTCCTGCCACAACTGCACTGCACCCTGCCCACCACACCGTTTGCCCACTGCCCATAGACCACCCCCCCTGCCCACCACCTTCCTCACAGTCCCACCATCACAGCTGCACAGCACCCCATATTCCTGAGGGGATGCTGCACCAAAAAATTGAAAATTCTATGCACAATATTTTAAAATGGGAGCACATGGCAGTGGGGAGCACAGGCCGCTGGTTGCATGGAGGTGGGAGATTACCCTGCAGCCTCCCCGCCTCCACCCTGGGACAGGGACTCAGCAGTGGGGCAGCACCCGACACTGACACAGTGCAAGGGCCAGGCCTGCCCCACAAACACCCTAGGGCCCTGCTCCCCTGTGCCAGGCGCACCAGGTATGGGTGAGCAGACTCAGCTCAGTAGCAGGATCCAAGTGCAGAGGGACTTAGTGTTGGGGGATCCAGGTGTGGGGTAAAAGTTCTCTGTGGGACAATCTAGGTGTGGGTGGCTCAGTGGGAGATCTGGATGCACAGAAGCTCATTGGGGGGTTCCAGGTGCAGGGGCAATGGGATTCTGCAGGGGATCCAGGTGAAGGTGTTCGGGGCTCAGCGGGGTGGGGGGCAGGTCTAGGCGCAGGGGAGGTGCGGTTCATTTGGGTGGGGGTCCAGGTGCAGGTGGTTGGGACTTTGGGGAGGGTGTCTGGAGGGTACTCATCGGGGTGGTACAGATGCAGGGGAGGGGGGCTTGTCAGGGTGAGGGTTCGATGGGCCTGCTTAACGGGGAGCCCCAGCTTTTGCCAAGGGGATGCCGCATGCTGGGCTTCAGCTTCCCCCTGCCCCAGCTTCCCCCATCCTCTTCTCTTCCCCATCATGATCCTATACACCTTCCCCACTGCTCCATCTCCTCCCCAGGCTTGGGGGGCAGGAGCGAAGCAGGTTGGGGCCGGGTAGCTCCACTTCCTACCGCACGGGGCGGTGGGAAGTGTAATGACCCTGCCCCAGCCCGCTCCGCTCTGCTCCCCTGGCTCCCAGACTTTGGAGGAGGGGGAACCGTCCCCCAGCACTCACCGGCGGCGCGGCTGGGAACCGGCGGAGCAGGCTGGGGCCGGGTCGCTCCACTTCCCGCCACCCGGTGAGTGCAGGGTGGGCCCGACTCCTGCTGCAGTCCCCCAGGATGCGTAGCTCAGGGGAGGGGTTTTGGGGGGGGAAGAGGTGGAGTGGGAGCAGGGCTAGGAAGAGGTGGAGCAGGGGCGGGGGTAGCTTTCCTGGCCGGATTAGCTGGCTGGGGGATCGGGCTAGCCGGGGCCCCTTCTGACTCTGGGTGTGGTGCCATGGTAAACTTGGTACTGAAGGGTGCATCAGGGCCCTGAGCTTAGTGCCCCCATATCTAACTGGGGTGAAATGGGAAGAGGTGGGGCCCAGCCCACGTGATTTACCAGGGCCCCAATTTCTTCCTCTGGGCCTTTCTATGGGTGTAGACCACATGCACCTGGCAATAACTGAATTTACAATATGAATTTCCACCACTGAACTACAGACACACTGCTTGTAACATATTGCACTTTATGAAATGTTCCTGAAATGTGTATTCATTTAGTAAAAAGTGTCTGATATGTGTAATCTGACCTACTAGTGGCATCATGTGTCTAAATGTGCTGTTTGTTCTGTTAGGCATAGGAAGCAAATTGCTTGCAGCTTATTTTAAGTAATCTAGTTATATTTGTGAATTATGTTGTTTGTGATGTGTATCAACAGTGTTCTAATCTCATTTATATTGTATGTTTAAGAGCATTGTATGGGCTTTACCCTGAAAGATGATTATAAAAATTGCATTGTGGGGATTCCATATTGATTGTGTCTCACTGATTTCTAATCTGGATGTGCTGGGTTTGCAAATAAAAATGTTTGATTTCCCCCCCCCCCCCCCATATGGCAGGTTTTCAAACTTAGGCTAGGATGTGAGACTCAGGTTGAACTATTTCCATCTTGTGTATCATTACCAGTGACTCAGGTTCTGGAGCCCAGATTAAATGCTCAGTTATAAGCATGCTGAATTTCTACTCCACAGTCATTGATTTAAATTTACTGAAAGTCACAATGCACTCCGAGGCCAAAGACCTAGAACCTGATCAATTTGAAACTATAACACATTGAAACAAATATAGTTCCTGGGGAGACTGAAGGACTGGAATTACTGGAGAAGAGGGTTGATTGGTGCAGGATAAGAGCTCTTTATAAAGTCTTTTAAGATAATTGTGGATTTCCCAAACTGAGCACGCACATGTGCCTGTACTGATACCATTAAGTCTAGGCTTTACCAAAATTAGCATTGCATGTGCCTGATAGGCACACTTCAAAGAGACGATAACTTTGAAAGTCAATCTAATACAATGTATGTATATATATTTTTCCAAATTTAGTGAAAGGCTCATTCCAGGCCATATTTTATCTTTCATACATCAGCCACTATTGCAGTAGCTCTGTAAAAAAAAAAAAAAAAAAAGTGCATCCTCAATTTTAATTAAAAAAAT
>NW_020681851.1:0-4077 GCF_002925995.2 Terrapene triunguis
ATTTGTCCTGAGTTGGCACTCTCAGTTGGGTTCCGCCAGAACCGCATCGTCACACCTTCCAACCCTGATATTCTATGATTCTATGAAACGGTTGGTTGAAATCCAGGGCCGTTAGTACAGAATCAGATGTAAGGGCCACATTAAGCTGGTTAAAGGCTTTCAGACACTTCTCAGTCCACTGAACTGCATTTGGCTGTTTTTTCCTGGTCAGGTCTGTCAGTGGGGTGGCAATTTGGCTGTAGTGTGGTACAAATTGTTGTTAATACCTGGCCAAGCCCAAGAAGGATTGGACCCGTTTCTTTGACTTAGGGTGTGACGTTATTGAGCTGTAGCCCACGAAAGCTTATGCTGAAATAAATGTGTTAGTCTTTAAGGTGCCACACGTACTCCTGTTCTTTTTGCGGATACAGACTGACACGGCTGCTACTTTGAAATCTCGCAGGAAGGTTTCCCAGAATCAGCCAGGTGAAAATGTCCCTGTATTCTAAGTCATTGTAGTCCTTGAAATGTGAAAAATACCATTTAGTTCTTCATGTAATTAATAGAAAAAGTAGAGGTGCATGTATCTTATTAACTCTGTTTTCCTAAACCTCCAGGAAGAAATCCCAGCCAGTGTGGACCCAACCTGAACCAGGCTGGTGATTTGTGGGGTGTGTGTGATAAATGGGCGGGGGGGGGGGGATAGCTCCCTTTTGTGGACACCCAGCCAGCCAGTTGACTATGGAATCCCTCTTGGTGGTTGTTCTCTACTTGCTTTACCTGTAAAGCTTTAACAAGCCCACAGATAAAAGGAAAGGAGTGGGCACCTGACCAAAAGAGCTAATAGAAGGGCTAGAACTTTTTAAAACTGGGGAAAAAACTTCCCTTTTTCTGTGTGTTGTGGTTCTCCAGGAAAGGGGGAAACAGGGAGCAGTTATGCTGGGAGAAGCTTTAAGCCAGATATGAAAATCATCAGATCATATCTAGAACTACTTTTAACAACCCAAATAAGTAAGTAGATCAGGAATGTTTAGAAAGATGCAATTAGGTTATTTCTTATTGGCTTGTGGACTCCTCTGTGCTAACCCCAAATGCTTTTTGTTTTGCTTGTAACCTTGACCTCAAGAAGGTTATTCGTGATGTTTAAATTTTGTAAGGTTTTCTTTAAAATCTAGCAAAAGCCTAAGTTCCAGATGTTTTTTTTTTTTTTTAAATAAAATTTACCTTTTTTAAGAACAGGATTGGATTTTTGGTGTCCTAAAAGGTTTGTGCATATGTTGTTAAATTAGCTGGTGGCAACAGCTGATTTCCTTTGTTTTCTTTCTCTGCTCTTCCCTGGAGGGGGGGTGAAAGGGCTTGAAAGTACCCCACAGGAAGGAATTCCCAAGTGTGCCTTTCTGGTTTCAAAGGGGTTTTTGCATTTGGGTGGTGGCAGCATCTACCCATCCAAGGTCAGAGAGAAACTGTTAGCTTGGGAGTTTAATACAAGTCTGGAGTGGCCAGTATTAATTTTTAGAATCCTTGCGGGCCCCCACCTTTTGCACTCAAAGTGCCAGAGTGGGGAATCAGCCTTGACACATACTTAGGATACACCATGAGAAGAGGACAACTAAACCCCAATCGACAAGATACAGGCCCTGTGAGATTGACCCACCTCTACAATGTGGAGGCAGATGCTACAATTTCTTGGCTTGGCAGGATATTACCGGCGTTTCGTTCCAGACTTTGCAAAATTGGCAGCACCCCTGACAGATCTAACTAGAAACTCACAACCCCGGAGGGTCCAATGGCCGTCAAGTGTGAGACAGTCTTGCAGACCTTGAAAGAACGACTGTCAAGAAGACTAGTCCTGATACACTTCCAGAAATCCTTCATTTTACATATGGACGCTTCAGAAATGGGCCTCGGGGCTGTATTTTCACAGGAAGTTGATGAGGAAGAACACCCTGTACTATTCCTAAGTCGCAAGCTGTTCTCCAAGGAAACATACTATTCCACTATTGAGAAGGAAGCCTTGGCCGTTAACTGGGCAATAGGTTTCAGAGTGGTAGCCGAGTTAGTCTGTATCAGCAAAAAGAACGAGGGAGTACTTGTGGCACCTTAGAGACTAACAAATTTATTTGAGCATAAACTTTCGTGGGCTAAAACCCACTTCATTGGATAAATGCAGTGGAAAATAAAGTAAGAAGATACATATATATATATACACACACACACACACACACAGAGGACATGAAAAAATGGGTGTTGCCATAATAACTACAACGAGAGTAATCAGTTAAGGTGGGCTATTATCAGCAGGAGAAAAAAAACTTTTGTAGTGATAATCAGGATGGCCCATTTCCAACAGTTGACAAGAAAGTGTGAGTAACAGTAGGGGAAAAAAATTAGCATGGGGAAATAGTTTTACTTTGTGTAATGACCCATCCACTCCCAGCCTAATTTAATGGTGTCCAGTTTGCAAATTAATTCCAATTCTGCAGTTTCTCATTGGAGTCTGTTTTTGACGTTCTTTTGTTGGAGTATTGCGACTTTGAGGTCTGTAATCGAGTGACCAGGGAGGTAGAAGTGTTCTCCGACTGGTTGTTGAATGTTATAATTCTTGACGTCTGATTTGTGTCCATTTATTCTTTTGCGTAGAGCAGGGGTAGGCAACCTTTCAGAAGTGGTGTGCCGAGTCTTCATTTATTCACTTTAATTTAAGGTTTCGCGTGCCGGTAATACATGTTAACGTTTTTTAGAAGTCTCTCTCTATAAGTCTATATTATATAACTAAACTATTGTTGTATGTAAAGTAAACAAGGTTTTCAAAATGTTTAAGAAGCTTCCTTTAAAATTAAATTAAAATGCTGATCTTACGCCACCAGCCTGCTCAGCCCGCTTCCAGCCTGGGGTTCTGTTCACCTAGGCCTGCAGCGGGCTGAGCGGGGCGACTCGAGGTCATAGAATCATAGAATATCAGGGTTGGAAGGGACCTCAGGAGGTCATCTAGTCCAACCCCCTGCTCAAAGCAGGACCAATTCCCAACTAAATCATCCCAGCCAGGGCTTTGTCAAGCCGGGCCTTAAAAACCTCCAAGGAAGGAGATTCCACCACCTCCCTAGGTAACGCATTCCAGTGCTTCACCACCCTCCTAGTGAAATAGTGTTTCCTAATATCCAACCTAGACCTCCCCCACTGCAACTTGAGACCATTGCTCCTTGTTCTGTCATCTGCCACCATTGAGAACAGCCGAGTTCCATCCTCTTTGGAACCCCCCTTCAGGTAGTTGTAGGCTGCTATCAAATCCCCCCTCATTCTTCTCTTCTGGAGACTAAACAATCCCAGTTCCCTCAGCCTCTCCTCATAAGTCATGCACTTCAGACCCCTAATCATTTTTGTTGCCCTCCGCTGGACTCTTTCCAATTTTTCCACATCCTTCTTGTAGTGTGGGGCCCAAAACTGGACACAGTACTCCAGATGAGGCCTCACCAATGTCGAATAAAGGGGAATGATCACGTCCCTCGATCTGCTGGCAATGCCCCTACTTATACAGCCCAAAATGCCGTTAGCCTTCTTGGCAACAAGAGCACACTGTTGACTCATATCCAGCTTCTCGTCCACTGTGACCCCTAGGTCCTTTTCTGCAGAACTGCTACCTAGCCATTCGGTCCCTAGTCTGTAGCTGTGCATGGGATTCTTCCGTCCTAAGTGCAGGACTCTGCACTTGTCCTTGTTGAACCTCATCAGGTTTCTTTTGTCCCAATCCTCTAATTTGTCTAGGTCCCTCTGTATCCGATCCCTACCCTCTAGTGTATCTACCATGCCTCCTAGTTTAGTGTCATCGGCAAACTTGCTGAGAGTGCAGTCCACTCCATCCTCCAGATCATTAATAAAGATATTAAACAAAACCGACCCCAGGACCGACCCTTGGGGCACTCCGCTTGAAACTGGCTGCCAACTAGACATGGAGCCATTGATCACTACCCGTTGAGCCCGACGATCTAGCCAGCTTTCTATCCACCTTACAGTCCATTCATCCAGCCCATACTTCTTTAACTTGGCAGCAAGAATACTGTGGGAGACCGTATCAAAAGCTTTGCTAAAGTCAAGGAATAA
>NW_020681852.1:0-2111 GCF_002925995.2 Terrapene triunguis
AGCCCGGACTAGGATATTAATCTGCTGGACCCCGTGGGCCTGGTGCAAACAAACAGCTGCTCCTGGCTGAATTAGCAGTTGAAGGAGAAAGTGGGAAACAGACATTCTCTCTTTTTCCAACAGGGACCCAGACTCAGACATCCTCCTCCGCATCCTGCTACCATGCGTCCTGCTGCTTCTCATTTTGTTTCTGCTCGCCGCTGTGATGTTGGTGAGAGTGTCCAAGAAGAGGAAGAAAGGTAAGTGAAATCCTGCATGTGTCCTCCAATGAGTCGTGTTTCAGATCCTTGCTGCTTCACTCCCTCCCTCCCTCTTCCCAAACGGGAAAGTCCAGAACTCCACTAAGCACAGGGGCTGGAAATAGGGGTGCTGCCACACCCCCTGGCTTGAAGTGGTTTCCATCATATACAGGGGTTTACAGTTTGCTTCAATGGCTCTCAGCACCCCCACTATACACATTGTTCCAGCACCCCTGCCATTAAGGTAGGGTTACCATACGTCCGGATTTTCCTGGACATGTCCGGCTTTTTGGTCCTCAAATCCCCGTCCGGGGGGAAATTCCAAAAAGCCGGACATGTCCGGGAAAATAGGGTGGGATCGCGGGGCTTGGATCCGGGCTGGAGCCGCTGGGGCCGGAGCCAGAGCCACTGGGGCCGGTGGTGCTCGGCCGCCAGCCGGCGCCGCTCGCCCGGGGCCGGGGCCGGTGCTGGGGCCGGTGCCGGACGGGCTGGTGCCCCGGGGCCCGATCCGAGCTGGAGTCGCCGGGGCCGGAGCCACTCGGCCGGTGCCCTGGGGCCAGAACCACTTGGCGGGGGCCGGTGCCCATGCCCTGGGGCCCAAGCCGAGCTAGAGCCGCCGCGGCCGGGGCGGGCGCGCTTGGCCGGAACGAGGGCCGGTGCCCCGGGGCCCGAGCCGGACCGGAGCTGCCGGGGCCGGAGCCGTTCAGCTGGGGCTGGTGTCCGTGCCCCGGGGCCCGAGCCGAGCTGGAGCCGCCTGGGGCGGGCCGGAGCCGGCGCCCCAGGGCCCGAGCCGGGCCGGAGCCACCGGAACCAGAGCCGCTCAGCCGGGGGGCCGGACTGGGCCGCGCCACCTCGTGGCCCCCCTGCCCCAGCCCCAGCCCCAGCTTACCTGCTGCCTGCCTGTTTCAGGCTTCCCGCGAACATTTGATTCGCGGGAAGCAGGGGAGGGGGAGGAGCAGGGGGCGGAGTGTTCAGGGGAGGGGGTGGAGTTGGGGCAGGGACTTTGGGAAACGGGCGGAGTTGGGGTGGGGCCGGGGCGGAGAAGGGGGCAGAGTTGGGGGTGGGGCCCCTTGGCGTGTCCTCTTTTTGTTATTTTAAAATATGGTAACCCTAATTAAGGGCTTGTCTACATTGCACTTTGGATCGGCAGGCAGCAATCCATCCAGCAGGGGTTGATTTATCGCGTCTACTCTAGATGCGATAAATCGACCGCCGTGCGCTCTCCCATCGACTCCACCAGGGCGAGAGGCGCAGGCAGAGTAAACGGGAGAGCATCAGCCGTCAACTTATCGCAGTGAAGACACTGCGGTAAGTAGATCTAAGTATGTCGACTTCAGCTACGTTATTCACGTAGCTGAAGTGGTGTAACTTAGATCGACACTCCTCCCACCCACCCCCCCCGTGTAGACCAGGCCTTAGTGACTTCTCTGCTTATTGCACCCTGCTGAGCTCGACAGAGCACGTCTGAAATGAATGAGAGCCCCACGTGCAACATTGTCCAAAACTTCAAAGAACTCTGGTTATGGTGTTTGTTCTACATCTCGGTTGGAGCTGGGCAAAGTTTTACCACCCAAACTATTTTCCAGAGAGAAATGCAGACTCAGCAACACCAATATTTGGGTTTTTCAATTTGAAACAAATTCTTCTTTCAAAAATTGTGTAAAAACCAATCAAATGTTGAAAATAGTCAAAACTGAAGAGAAACGTTTCAATTTTATCTAAACAAAACATTTCATTTAACCTTAAACAGAAAGTGATTTCAATGTTTTGAAGTTGCCAGCTCCCCTATCCGTTATTTGCTCAGCTCTAAACTGCATATACACAGACACCCCTCATGCTGTGTAGCTGCTTACTCCATCACTGAAATCAGTG
>NW_020681853.1:0-1766 GCF_002925995.2 Terrapene triunguis
ACACACACACACACACACACACACACACACACACACACCACTCCTGGTGGTGGGAGGGGAACAAGAGAAAGGACAAAAGAAGTAAGAGATGAAGACAAAGGGAGGAGGGATGGAGGAAAAGGTAAACCGAAAAGGACAAAGCCTAATGTGTGTGTGTGTGTGTGTGTGTGTGTGTTGCTGGGGGTGCTCTTCACCTCCCCTTGAGGGAAGTTCATCGAAAACTGTGGGGTTGAAATAGTGCTTGGACTCCATTGACACTAGATGCTGCCATCCTGTGGCTTAGCATTAGTGTCTGGGATGACTTGGGGCAAGATCTCAACCTGCCCGCAACCCACTTCACCTCTGCCAGAATCCCTCCTGCCCCCCCTGCTAGAGCCGCCTCCCTGCCCAACCTGGGTGGGGGTGGAGATGAGGGTTCTGAGAACTTGAGCTGTGGTGTGGAGGTGGAACAGCTGTCAAGGGCACTTTTTGAGGGGGAGGTAGCAGGAGCTCACCCTACAAGGAGGGGGGTTGGCACTGGAGGTTACTAGAAAGGACAAGAAGACTCCATTCTGGGGTTCAGGAGGTGAATCCATCCCTCAGTGGTGGGCAGGTGCTGGGTGGAAATACTGTTGGTTCCAGGTGCCCTTAATTCCCCCTGATTCCTCGGGGCATTTGAGTCTCTGACAGGTTCTCGTTCCCTTGCAGCAGGAGGACGTCACGGCCAAAGTGATGCACCAGCTCCGCATGATCCGGCTCTTACGACGGAAGAATCCAATGCACCGCTACAGGCTGGAGACCAACTGGCTAAGCAGCAGTTCTGCAGAAAAGGACCTGGGGATTACAGTGGACGAGAAGCTGGATATGAGTCAGCAGTGTGCCCTTGTTGCCAAGAAGGTTGGATATTAGGAAACACTCTTTCACTAAGAGGGTGGTGAAGCACTGGAATGGGCTACCTAGGGAGGTGGTGGAATCTCCATCCTTAGAGGTTTTTAAGGCCCGGCTTGACAAAGTCCTGGATGGGATGATTTAGTTGGGGTTGGTCCTGCTTTGAGCAGGGGGTTGGACTAGATGACCTCCTGAGGTCTCTTCCAATCCTAATCTTCTATGATTCTATAACTATTGCTTTCCCCAGACTTGTGGCCACTTAGCATAGGATTTTGGTGTGCCACAGAAGAAGCATTCAGAGGTGGAGTAAAAGCTCCTGGCAAAGTCATGTTGCACGAGTTGTACCCTGGTATGAAGGCCATTTAACTAGACCTGCCTGTTGAGGTCTTACTAGACAATGTCAACATTCAACTCCAACAAGAAGCTAGTCCTTACTTTTGCAAAAGAATCTTTCGTCTGTTATATTCGTATGTCCTTCCATTCTCCCTCTCCAATTCAAACCATGCCCTGCTAGTTAAAACCCCAGAAAACAGTGTCTCCCATATTTCTGGGTAGGAAGTCTTCATTTCAGGCCCACTGAGAGAATATTGTGGCCTCTCATGATGCTACTAAAGTACTCTTTGAAAGGAGTCATGTCAGTCTTCTGGGAGAGCATGAGTAGTGATAACATCTTGGTGCAGCTGCTCTGTAGGAGATGCAAACAAACAAACAAACAAAAAAGAATCAAAACAAAAACAAACAAAACCCTGACCTTTCTCATAAAAATAGGGGGTTTCCCGAGTGCCCCAGATAAAATGTCCCCACCTTTCACTTTTAGGTGAATGAGTGTGTTGGCTGTTGTCTTCCACCCCGGAAGTGGCTGCATTTCAGAGGTACTTTCCTCTTCTTCTAGAAAGGAT
>NW_020681854.1:0-1352 GCF_002925995.2 Terrapene triunguis
GAAATGAAGTAACAGCTGCCCAAATTGAGCTTGAGCACTCCTGAATTTTGAGGGTGTTCAAATCTGGAAGGCAGGTGCTAGATTCCCTTTCTGAATATTAGCTAAATCTGGAAAAGAAAAGTCAGTTTCTGCTTCCATGGCTCAGAAGTGGAAATGCTCCTACGTGCCTGGTACTGTATCTAAAGCTGCCCAGGTCCAGAGCCTCCCCTCCCTTACTTTTCATTTTAAATTCTAGTGGGATCCACGTACCTCCCTTGCTAGGCTTCAGATAGAGAGGTGCACCGTCCATTTAGTCCCCCCAATTCTTTCTTTGGGGCAGAGCCCAGGGCTGGGGTGGCAGGAGGTGCGGGTGCGGGGGGGGAAGAGCCCAGGCTGGGGTGGCAGGAGGTGCAGGTGGGGGCCAGAGCTGGGGCAGCAGGGGGTGTGGGTGCAGGGGGAGGAGAAGAGCCCAGGGCTGGGGTGGCAGGAGATGCGGGTTGGGGGGGGGAAGAGCCCAGGGCTGGGGTGGCAGGGGGTGTGGGCGGGGGAGAGTCCAGGGCTGGGGCAACACAGGGGTGTGGGGGGAGCCCAGGGCTGAGGTGGGGGGGCAGCAAAAAACCTAGAGCTGGCTCTGTCCCTACCATTGCACCATGAGGTTTCAGTTCTACACTCCTTCTCCCTCCCTTTCCTGTTAATTGCGGCCAAGGGAATGCTGGAAAATGTATAGTATCAGAGGGGTAGCCGTGTTAGTCTGAATATGTAAAAAGCAACAGAGGGTCCTGTGGCACCTTTAAGACTAACAGAAGTATTGGAGCATAAGCTTTCGTGGGTGAATATCTTGCGTCTGATGAAGTGGGCATTCACCCACGAAAGCTTATGCTCCAATACTTCTGTTAGTCTTAAAGGTGCCACAGGACCCTCTGTTGCTTTTTTCTGGGAAATGTAATTCTTTCCCTGCTCCAGGGCTGGCTCTATAGGCAGGGAGCTAACCAAGGAACTACAGCTCCCAGGGCCCCCTGTTGGTTCGCAGCTCCCAGGCTGGATTCTTGCGCCCCTGCAAATCTGCCGCCCCAAGCACCTGCTTGCTTTGCTGGTGCCTAGAGCCGGCCCTGGAAGGGTGGCTCCAAACTTCCCCCTTTCACTGCAGGTGCAGGGGGTTGTTTAGCAGCATCTGAGTCCTTTCACTTTCCTCTCTCTGGCTAAGCAGGGGCGGGCACGATCCAGGCATGGATGGGAGATGGGCAGGGACCAGGGTGGAGGCTCTCCCCTGGCAGGCAGGGCTGGCCCCAATGCCCCAGCCCGGCACTAGGGGGCGCTGGGCCACAGGGGAATAGAAAGGTCACTAATTGCTCAGGATATCTCAGCCCAGACCT
>NW_020681855.1:0-1887 GCF_002925995.2 Terrapene triunguis
GCGCCGCCCTGGGGCCATGGGGAGCCCTGACTGCCCGGGCAGAGCCCGGGGCCGGATTCACTCTCGCGCAGACCAGGCCTGGCCCGGGGCTCGAACACATGGCCAGTGTCCTGCAGCCTCCCTGTTCCCCGCCCAGGGCTGCTCCATTGGCCACGCCCCCTCCAGCAAGGCAGCCAATGGGAGGCGTTGCTGTGTCTCAGCGTCACTAGTTGCTGGGCAGAAGCTGACAGGGCTCCACGAGGGAACGAGGAAAAGAGGCGGGAAACGGGCGGGGCGGTGGCGCGAGGCGTCAACGGCCACGGAGAGGGCGACAGGGGAGGGGCCAACTGTCACCTGAGGGGGAGGGGGTTGGGGGAGGGGCCACTGTCACCTGATGGAGGGATTGTGGGAGGGGCCAACTGTCACCTGAGGGAGGGGGATGGACCAAATGTCACCCTGCTTGGGCTATGTTGACACACTCCTTTGTTATTGTAGGGTTGCTGGGGAGCGCTGGGGCTGTGGACAAGCTGGGTTGTTATTGTAGGGTCGCTGGGGAGCGCTGGGGCTGTGGACAGGCTGGGTTGTTATTGTAGGGTTGCTGGGGGGCGCTGGGGCTGTGGACAGGCTGGGTTGTTATTGTAGGGTTGCTGGGGAGCGCTGGGGCTGTGGACAGGCTGGGTTGTTATTGTAGGGTTGCTGGGGAGCACTGGGGCTGTGCACAGGCTGGGTGGTTATTGTAGGGTTGCTGGGGAGCGCTGGGCTGTGGACAGGCTGGGTGGTTATTGTAGGGTTGCTTGGGAGCGCTGGGGCTGTGGAGAGGCTGGGTTGTTATTGTAGGGTTGCTGGGGAGCGCTGGGCTGTGGACAGGCTGGGTTGTTATTGTAGGGTTGCTGGGGAGCGCTGGGGCTGTGCACAGGCTGGGTTGTTATTGTAGGGTTTCTGGCCAGCACTGGGGCTGTGGACAGTGTTGTGCTGACACAGGAAATGCTCCGGGGAGGGGAGAGGTGTTCTACGTAAGGACCCACCTGCCCTGGGGCTTATAGCTCAGCAGGCAGGTGGGGAACTGCCAGGGTCCCCTAGAGCCACAAGGAAAGCTCTGCCCCCCGGCCACCCTGCCAGAATGTGGGGCAGCCCGAGGAGAGAGTAGGGAGATGTGTGGGAGGAGAATGACAGTAACGCTGAGCACCCACAGATGGAGGGGACACCGGGGAGAGAGTGGGGGAGACGAGGAGAGGGGGGGACAGGTGGGACCCCGAGTAAGGGGCACACTGGGAAAGGCAGAGAGAGGGTGCCCAGAGCTTGTGGGGTCCAATCCCCCGATATACTCAGTGTCCGCCCAGCACGGAGCCCCAAGCGGCGTGTGAGTCCAACCCCCTCTTCCACCGTTACACCCAGCGCCTGCTGGGCCTGAGCCCCCCGATACACCCGGCGCCTGTCCCGAACGGAGCTCCCAGGGGAGTGAGGGGTCCAGCCACCTTCTCCCCCGTTACACCCAGCGCCTGCTGGGCCTGGGCTCCCAGCACCTGCGGGGCCTGAGCCCCCCGATACACCCGGCGCCTGTCCCGAACGGGGCTCCCAGGAGCGTCAGGTGTCCAGCCACCTCCTCCCCCGTTACACCCAGCGCCTGCTGGGACTGGCCTCCCCAGGCTGTGTGGGATCCAGCCCCTCCCCACACCTTGCAGCTACCCAGAATGGGGTCCCCAAGGCCTGTGGGGACCGATCCCCTGATACACCCAGCAGCCACCCAGCACGGGGCTCCCCAGGGGTCGGGGTCTCTGCACGGAGCCCCAGTGAGCAATGAGCCGGGTGGGTTCTCAGCACCGCCAGTGTCACTAGCAGAGCCCCAGCCCAGCCGCTCCCAGCCCCCAGGATCCGACCCGCCCCCATCGCTGCTCAGGAGGGAGAGAC
>NW_020681856.1:0-2955 GCF_002925995.2 Terrapene triunguis
CCAGCAAGCCCAGCACCTCTTCCTTGGTTCCTCCAGCCACAGAGCTCTCTCCATTGCATGCCCCTCGGGCTCCCAGCTGGGCGGCCTCAGCGCTGGGAAAACGCCAGCAGGGCTGGGTCCAGTGTGTATCCGAGCTCGTGGGGAGCTCTCTTGCCCCAATGACTAGCGCCTTATCTACGGCAAGTACAGTAGTGCAATAGGAGTGTGACGTGAAAAATATCATGTCATGTTGTGACACGGTCACTCAAATCACGATTACGTGTGTGTACTGTGCTGCCCTATCGGCGCCATTCGCGCTCTTTTCCGTTTCGCGTCGGTGCCAGTGGTTATAGGGCTAAAATGCCGGGACAAAAACGAAAACGACTTTCTGGTGCTGCTTACCGGCAACAAAGAGAGAAACGGCAAAAAGAATTAGAAAAACTATCTCATACTTCAAAAAAGTATTTTAAAAAAGTCGACAATCAAGGAGAAAGCTCTAAGCAATGCACTGAAGGTGATTATTCATCAACTGATGAAGACCGATCCAACCAAAGATTACCTTTATCAACTGATAAAGATGAACAACAATCTGACCAAAGATTATCTTCACTAACTGATAAAGATGAACAATCACAATCCATCCAAAGATTTACTACTTCAGCTGAAGAGTCCAGAAATGAAGAACTGTTATCCAAATCTAAAACTGAAGAACAATTATTGGAAGGTGGAGAGACTGACATAGGATCGGATCCAAGTACATGGCCGACAATAATTACTGATACAATGCGAATTATTATTGTGAAAAAAGGTCCTTCAAAACTAGATCCTACATTTGAATATCCATTTAATGAGTCAAATCGTAGATTTATGCCATCCACTATGAAGAAAAAAATGAAAAATGGGGAACAAATTAATAGATCGTGGTTAGTGTATTCACAGACCAAAGATGTAGTTTTTTGTTTTTGCTGCAAACTATTCGGTAACTCGGACATTTTTCTGGCAACTGCAGGTTTTAATGACTGGCGAAATTTGCATCAGCATTTGAAAGAACATGAAACATCAAAAAATCATTTACGCTCATTGACAAATTGGATTGAGCTGTCAAACAGATTACGTACCGGTACAACAATCGATGCGGTACAGCAACGTCAACTAAATTCAGAAATTCTACGTTGGCAAGCAGTGTTGGAACGTTTACTGGCAATCATTAATTTCCTAGCCGAACAGTGCCTCGCATTCCGTGGAGCCTCGGATATTTTATATGAGAATAACAATGGAAATTTCTTAAAATTGGTTGAGTTATTGGCAAAATTTGATAATGTTATGGCTGAGCATGTACGAAGAGTGAAAGATGGAGAGATTCACACCCATTATTTGGGTAAAAATACACAAAATGAGATAATAGAATTAATTTCTAATGGAGTGCGTAATGAAATTTTATCGAATTTGAAACATGCCAAATATTACTCAATTATAGTTGATTGTACTCAAGATCTGAGCAAAACCGAGCAAATGTCAATAGTTTTACGATTTCTGAAAATTGATGAAAATGCAGAAGTGAAAATTTGTGAACACTTTCTAGAATTTATACCAGTGAATGAAACTACTGGAAAAGCCCTCACAGATGTAATTCTACAGAGATTGGAACACTATGGAATACCTTTAGAAAATATGCGTGGCCAAGGGTACGATAACGGCTCAAACATGCGAGGACAACATGCAGGTGTACAGAAAAGAATATTGAATTTAAACAATCGAGCTTTTTTCATTCCTTGCCATGCGCATTCGCTCAATCTGGTTGTCAGTGATGCCGCCAAATCATCTAAAGATGCCGTTTCATATTTTACCACAGTGCAAGCAATTTACAACTTTTTTAGTGCTTCCACACACCGTTGGGCAGTCTTGAAGAAGCATCTTGAACAAAAACTCACACTTAAACCTCTGAGTCAAACTAGATGGGAAAGCAGGATAGAAGCTATTAGACCATTCCGATATTCATCAGGAGAGATTTACGATGCACTATTCGAAATAAGCCAGGACTTGTCGTATGATCCTTCATTTCGACATGAAGCTGAAACATTGGCTCAGAAAATGATGCAGTTTCAATTTTCATGTTGCACGGTTATTTGGCACAATATTCTAAATCAAATTAATTTGACCAGCAAAGTTATGCAGAACATAACCATAGACATATCCGAGGCAAAGATGATTTTGAATAAAACGCTGGAATATTTAACAAAATACCGTTCAGATGAAGGATTTGAAGAAACTGTCAAAGAAGCAACAACAATAGCAGAGGATCTTGATTTTGAACCAACATTTGCACCTCAAAAATTCATTCGTCCTCGGAAAAAAACAAGACAGTTTTGTTATGAGGCTCATGATGATCCTATTCTCGATCCAAACGAAAGGTTTAAAGTTGAATGTTTCTATTGTATTTTGGATGTAGCTATAACTTCCATTGAAGAAAGATTTGGTCAGTTGCATGGTCATTGTGAAACTTTCGAATTTTTATACGATATTGGAAATATTAAAAATCAGTTTTCCAAAGAAGACCTCATGAAGCAGTGCCAAGACCTACATTTAGCGCTCAGTACTGATAACACTGCTGACATTGATGCAGTAGAATTGTATGATGAATTAATAGCATTATCTGAGCTAATAAGTCCTAAAACTTCTCCTCTAAAAGTATTAGAATTTATAGCAAGAAATGATTTTTTCACTCCAAACACTGCTATAGCATTACGCATTCTTTTAACATTACCAGTATCAGTGGCTTCTGGTGAGCGCAGTTTCTCAAAACTGAAATTACTAAAAAATTATTTGAGGTCCACCATGTCTCAAAATCGTATGTCAGGACTGGCATTAATTTCAATTGAAAGTACTATTGCAAAAAATTTAGATTTCACTGACTTATTAAAAGACTATGCAAGTATAAAAACCAGAAAAATTCAGTTCATATAAATTCTTTTAATT
>NW_020681856.1:2965-6350 GCF_002925995.2 Terrapene triunguis
AGTTGAACTCAAATTGTTTGTTATTGTGTTTTTGTTAAAATTAAATGTTAAAATTACACTAGTAGGAAATTGTTTTATTTCACTAACTACAAATTCTCTGTTTTCATTTTTTTTAATTTTAAACAGTCAAAACAAAACTGCGAAGTGCAAACATGTGTAAAAGCCAAAAAAAAGCGGGGGGGGGCAGCCAAAAAATTTTTTGCTTGGGGCAGCAAAAAACCTAGAGCCGGCCCTGCTTACACAATGCACTAAGGAACCACAAGAGAGGCTGCCATTCAGAAAGACTTACTTGGGATTTACAAACCCTTGAGAGAAGTAGGGAGAAGACTCCGGCAAGGGGAAAGGCATTGGTAATTATTAATTAATTAATTATTTGTTATGTATTGTTGTTTTTCAAAGCCAGGTAAAGGGAGATATAATCAGAGGCTAGAGGGCATGGTTCTACTCAGGAGTAACTCCACTGAAGTCAGTGACACAGCTAAAACTGACAAGTGAGAGCAGAATCAAACCCTAGTCTAATCTGGTTATACCCAACCTGCTTTTGTGCTCAGACACATTGTTGTCTCGTTGTTATCAACAGGCCTTATCTCTAGCGGGTCTCCTGGTTTGATCTGGTGTCTTTCTCCTTGGGCCAAATTGTTCTCCCTTACAACGGTGTCAATCTGGCGTCACTCCATTACCTTGGCTAGAACGACTCCAGCAGGGTTACACCAGCACATGTCAGGAGCAGAATGCAGCTCTGTGTCCTGACCTGGGAGACGATTGCCAGCTTGCTCTCCCCATAGCGGCTGTTGCTTTTCAGACCCCATGTTGAAAACTATAGTTTCCATCCCTGCCCCTACACATACTTGACAAGGATGATAGAACTGTTAATCACAAGTCAGAGAAAGCAGAAGTATGCAACATATTTGTTCTGTATTCAGAAAGATACAGCATGATGCATTTGTATCTTACTATGATCTACTTCTATGCCATCAGTAACTAGGGAGGACGTTAAACAGCAACTAATAAAGTTAAACATTTTAAAATCTGAGGGATTGGATAACTTGCAGCTGAGAGTACTAGGAGAACTAGCTGAGGAACTCTGAATCATTAAGCTTGGCTTTCAATATGTCTTAGAAATTTCCCCAGTGTTCCAAGGACTAGGGAAAAAGTCAGAGTTGTGCCACTATTTAAAAAGGGTGAATGAGATGCCAGTTAGCCTGATACTGATCCTGGGGGGGAGGGGAAAATCAAAGGCTGATCTGTGATGTAATCAATAAAAACATGGCAGCATAATTAATGCCAATCAATATGGCTTTATCGAGAGTTGGTCTTATCAAACTACTGCAGGGATGTGGAGACATCTCCTCCCTGTACTGCTCATCTGGGTCCCAGGTACGGGCTGAGAAACACAAGGAATGGGGTTAGGGTAAAGAGGTGCAGAGTCCCATGTCCAGGGGACACACTCTTCTCTGAGACTGAGGGTGGAGGGGATGTCTGCTACCCACATTTTATCTGCTCTGAGACCCTGGGAGGAATAAACACCATAACTAAGGAGTGGGGGAACTAAAGCAAAAATCCCCCTCCCAGTTGGAATGTCACACCCCAATTGCCCCCTACTCAGGGGGTCCCCTGGGAAGGCAGATCAGCATCATATGTTGCTAATGCTGTTGCAAGCATCACAAGGCATTTTGGGAAGGGTTAAAGATGTGAGTGTGGAGTGGAAGATTCCTTTGCAGGTTGCAAGAGGCTGAAGGGAGAAGAAGGAGAAGAAAACGGGTTAACACAACAACTCAGGTCAGCCCGAAAATAAAATGTCGGCTCCAGTCGAAGGTCACTGCGCTCAAACAGACTCTATACAGCCAAAAAGCCTAAAGCTGTACCTAAATCTTATTCAACCCCAGAAAAATAGGGAGACAGTAAAGGCCAGAGAGGGGAAAAACAACCATCTCACTTCCCTGAAGCCGGTGTGTTTTGGGAATGCTAAGGTACAAAGAGCACGGGGGACAAAGGTCCCTAAACAAAATGCCCTCAGAAGACCCCAAAACTTAAAACCCTCCTAAGAGCTGAAGCAAATCGAAGCTCAACAACAGACCCCGAACAACCTATGCACAGGACAGAACTCCCGTCCACCCCTTCTCCCCCCTTTCTTCGTACATTACACCCAGGCGTGGCCAGCCCCGGGTAGTGCGTGTGTGAGTATGAAAGTGGATTAGGGCTTGGGGCACTAATGCTTTCTTTCTTCCTCTGAGTAACGTGGGAGACCCCCAGCACGCTCCGCTGTTGTTTTATTATTTTATTAATAAAGCTTTAAAACTCAGTCACTTGGTGTGCTCCATCTCCTCCCCTAACAATCCTGCGGCCTCAGCCTAATCACCTGACACCTCAGGTGGATTGGTAACATAAATCTGTCACAGTTTTGGTGGAGAATTGCGGAAGGGGCGGGAGGAGCCTGCACCAACTGTTCTGCCCTTGGTATTTCAGGTTTGCTCTGTCCGGCACTGTTGGTATTTCATGTTAAGGATTTTATGATGAAAGGTGTGCCCACCCTCAGTCCTAGTGTGCCTGAGAACTGGAGAGAGGTTTAGCATTCCTCTCCACCTCAGTTGGTGAGGGAAGGGTGCAGATGGGTATAACCCCGGCTGTAGAAGTCCCAAGTAAAAGGAGGAAGACTTAGTGATTCTTGCTTCAAGCAAACAATCCTTGGTGCATACACCCTCAGCCATAGCATGCCTGAGTTAAAAAGAAAAACTTAGGGTGTCTCGCTCTGCCTGGGAAGAGTTTTATTTGGTGTATGGACCCTTGGTTGTATTAGACCAAGTAATACGGAGGGACGCTTAGCATCTCTCCCTCCGGCCCGGGGGGGGTGAACATTGTAAGCCCCAGTGCCGGCAGCATGAAATTTCAAGTAACTGAAAATAATCTTAAGAGTGGTACTAACGGTTTGTGATAACATGTTCAGGAAACAGGAGTACAGCTGCAGACTCGGGGGTTCTGCAGTCGTGGGTGGTGGCATCATCGATAGGTAAATGGCTGGATGCATGGGCATTAGGGAAGCGCGGACACAAAAGTCCGGCTGCCTGGCCCGGTGGGGTCCTGGGAGGCTGGTGAACTGGATGCCTGTGCCACGGGGGAGGTGGCAAAAAGGGATGGGACCCTGTTGCCTCTTTCAAAGGGGGTTAAGGACCTCTTCCGGTTGGAGAGGGCTCTCACCAAAGTGGGATACAATCCCTGGGGTTCCGTGTAGGAGCTTCAGAAAGGCGTGCATACTTGGCAGGATTTATTAGACCCTGTCAAGGCTGTATCCCCACTTAGAAGTTTTCATGCAGGCCCCTACATTTGAACCCTAAAGTTCAAAGCTTATCTACCAGCTTAGCTTTGGTCCGCTGCCACCATCACAAGA
>NW_020681857.1:0-6269 GCF_002925995.2 Terrapene triunguis
TTGCTGGGGGCGGCAGAAATGCTGGAGCCGGCCCTGGGGGTGAAAGAAGCAGCAACTGGGGTCGGACCTGAGGCTAAAAGAGACCTTGTCCCTAGTGCTAGAGAGCTGTATGTATCCGCTGTACCAAGCCCCACGTACTATCAATGCTCAGGAATGACATCATTAACACTGACATGCATCTGACGAAGTGGATATTCACCCACGAAAGCTTATGCTCCAATACGTCTGTTAGTCTATAAGGTGCCACAGGACTCTTTGTCGCTTTTTACCGTTAACATTATTATGGCAGAAGGTTTCGGGCCAGGTGTTCAGAAGCATCAGGCAGACGAAGGGGCAGACAAAATGCATGTGCCATTTGCCATTCAAATTAGGTGCCTAAATTGGCATGCTGAACATTCTGGGAATTGGGATCCAACTGCAAAAATCACTGATCTTTCTTTTGCTGTTCTAATGTTATTTCTTTTAAGTGATTTTGTCCAGCTCTTAACAAAAATCTCCCCTATAACTGGAATAAAATGTAATGCTGATCAACGTCAAGGAGCTAAAAGCAAAACTGAAAGCTCAGTGCCGAGGCAGTGTGATCTGTCACGCTGGTTGAAGGGACAGTGCAGCTTTGAAATGGCATGCATCCGATGAAGTGGGTTTTAGCCCACGAAAGCTCATGCTCAAATAAATTTGTTAGTCTCTAAGGTGCCCCAAGGACTCCTCATTCTTGGAAATCCTGACGTCCTGAGCCAGGGAGGCTGGGGGTGGAGCTTTGTCTGGGGATGCACAGGAGGATCTTGTCCCCAGTATTGACAAAACCTTTTCACTGCTGATCAAACTGACATGGAATGAAACCAGCCCAGTAACTCTCAGGAGAGTCCCTGGCTGGGGTGGCTGCTGGGTTACTGGGGAACCCTGAATATATCTTAGTGACATCATCACGCACCCCATGCTGGGTAATGAACTTACACTGGTCAGGTTTCTGACCAGGGCAAGACGGTTCAGTTTTGGGGTGCAAGGCTGGGGGCTTGACAGATTTGCTGGTGCCTTTCTCTGTGTGATTCGTGAGCGGCTGTGCGAGCATTCATGCAATCTAGCTGGGTGTGGAGCGCCACCTCCTGTTGTGCTGAGTGATCACAGCGCCTGGAGGGGTTTTCTGCTTGTCACTCGCGAAGCATTGTGAGAGTCAGCCCAGGCTGGAGAGTTAAGGGGGCCCAGCAGAACCCCAGTTCCAGGTTGTACCCCAGGGATCCCATTACAAGGACCCCTGAGCAAAGGCAAAGGTTGTGGGCGCTCTCAGGGGTTAACGAGGAAATGCCCAGCACCCATGGCCACCGTGTGAGCTGTTTCTCCAGTGTCCTGCCCCTTGAGCCCCCGCCCCAGCTGTGCCAGAGACGAGCATGACTCCTCTGAGCCAGGCCAGCGGTCTGCGGTCCTGGGTGCCAGAGCACAGACGTGTTCAGCAGGATTGTTATTGCCATTAACGCCGTAGCCCGGAGCCTCCAGAGCAGGCTGGGATGCAGAGATTCGGGGAACCTTCAGCTGAGTTCCAACGCCCATCACGAGCAGTACCATGGACTCCTCTCCAAGTACCCATCCTCAGCCCTCCCACCCTTTGCCTAGTCAGACTGTGAGCTCCTCGGGGCAAGGGCAGTGCACGTTGGGACAGGATCTCGGGTGGGTCCCCTAGGCATCGCCGTGACACAGCTAATAATGGAGATCAGCTCCTGTGGCCCCAGCATCTTTGCATTAACGTCTTTGTTCCTGGGCAGCTCACAGCCCAACTAGCTGAGTTGCTCTCGCTCTCTTACCTGGGCTGACACAGGCCTTGAGACATTCATTTTTACTGGCAAACCTGTTCCCATTGCCCTCGCAGCCGCCATAAACAAACTCCTCACAGCTGTTGGTGACCGAGCTGTAGAAGTAGCGGGTCATGTAGGAAAAACATGAGCCAGCATCCACAGGGAGCTTGCAGACCTCTTTAACTACAGAAGAAAGACAGATGGGTTAGGAGAAAAGGGGGGTCCTCTGCAAAGAATCTCAACTTCCTCATTTGAAACTAACAGGCTCTTGGGCTCCAGGCTGGTTGTGAGGTGCAGAAGCTGGGATAGGAGATGGGGCTAAAAGAAGACCTTGACCCTAGCACCTGACAGCTGTGCGAGTGTATCTGGTGTATCAGCACCCTGTCAAACCCATGCTCAAGAATTACGGCATTTAAATGATAAGCTGAAGAACGTTTAGGGCCAGGATTGTCAGGCAGACAAATGGGCAAGCCAAATGTATGTGCAATTTTTCATGCAGATTAGGTGCAAATGGTAGGAGGGAAATCAGCAGAATAAAGACAATGGAATTCTAGAAATCACCCCTTAGCAAACTCCGAGAATTGATAGGTAAGATCCCACGGGAAGCAAGTCTAAGGGGGGAAAAGAGTTCAGGAGAGTTAGCTGCTTTTTATTAAGAGCACAAGCGCAAACTATCTCAAAGTATAGGAAAGATAGGAAGTCTGGTAAGAGACCACCCTGGCTTACCCAGGAGATCTTCAACGACCTGACACTCAAAACGGAGCCATACGAAGAGGCTCAAATTATGAAGGATGAATATAAAAACAACAACACAAGCATGTAGGGACAAAATTAGAAAGGTCCTGGCACAAAATGAGATCAAACTAGGCTAGGGACATAAAGGGTAACAAGGAAACATTTTACAAATACATTAGAAGCAAGAGGAAGTCCAAGGACAGGGGAGGGGGAGGAGAGAAAGACAATAACAGAAAACACAGCAATGACGGAAGCATTAAATGTCTTTTTTCTTTCAGTTTTCACCAAAAAGGTTAGCAGTGATCGGGTGACTGATATAGTGAACATCAGTGTAAACGGGGCAGGCTCTGAGGCTGAAATAGGGAAAGAACAAGTTAAGAATGACTTAGACAGGTTAGATGCCTTCAAGTTGGCAGGGCCTGACGAAATACATCCTAGAATACTTAAGGAACTGACTCAAGAGATTTATGAGCCATTAGCATTTATCTTTGAGAACTCATGGCTAAGGCTACGATTTTGTCATGGAGGTCGCAGAAGTCACGGAATCTGTGACTTCCAAAGACCTCCGTGAGACTTCACCCCCGGCAGCTGGGAGCTGCAGGGTCCCATCGCCTCCCGCAGCGGCAGAGAGTTGCGAGGTATCCCTGCCGCCTGAGGCACTAGGCCCCCAAGCTCTGAGCTGCCATGACTAGCAGGGGTACCCCGCAGCTCCCTGGCCACCGTGGGGGGCAAGGGCATCCTGGAGCTCTGAGGTCCCACAGGTGGTGAGGGCCCCGCAGCTCCCAGCCACCCCACGGCTGCCCAGCCCCTCCCCATTTTATGAGGGATATTTTTAGTAAAAGTCAGGGACAGGTCATGGGCTTCCATGAATTTTTCTTTATTGCCCGTGACCTGTCCCTGACTTTTACTAAAAATATCCATGACAAAATCTTAGCCTTACTCATGGAGGATCAGAGAGATCCCAGAGGACTGGAAAGGGGCAAATATTGTACCTAGTCATAAAAAGGGGAATAAAGACAACCCAGGGGATTATAGACCAATCAGCTTCACTTCAGGACCCAGAAAGATAATGGAGCAAATAAGCAAACAATCAATTTGTAAGCACCTAGAAGATAATAAGGGGATAAGTAACAGTCAATATAGATTTGTCAAAACAAATCATGTCAAGCCAACCTAGTATCCTTCTGTGACAAGGTAACAAGACTTGTGGATGGTGGGGACTGGTAGATTTGATGCATTTTGACTTTGGTAAGGCTTTTTGATACTATCTCACACAACCTTCTCATAAACAACTAGAGAAATATAGCCTAGACAAACCTATGATAAGGTAGTGCACAACTGGTTGGAAAAGCATACTCAGAAAGTAGTTATCAATCGTTCACAGTCAAGCTGGAAGGACATATCGAGTGGGGTCCTGCAGGAATCTCTCCTGGATCTGGTTCTGTTTGCTATCTTCATAAATGATTTGGATAAATGCATCAAGACTACTCAGAAAGTTTGCAGATGATACTAAGCTGGGAGGGGTTGCAGTGATTTGAAAGACTGGATTAAAATTCAGAATTATCTTTACTAACTGGAGAAATGGTCTGAAGTAAACAGGATGCAATTCAATCAGGACAAATGCAAAGTATTCCACTTAGGAAAGAACAATCAGTTGCACACATACAAACTGGGAAATAATTGCCTAGGACGGAGTACTGCGGAAAGGGATCTGGGGGTTATAGTTAAGGCTGCGAGTCTGTCACGGAGGCCATGGAAAGTCAGGGATTCCGTGACCTCTGTGACTTCTGCAGTGGCTGATGCAGCTGGCCCAAGGGCTGCCTGGCCAGCTCGGGCAACCCCTGGGCCAGTCACACCGGCCGCTGCTGGGGCAGTCTCGGACCACCACGCCCCACATCCTCCAGCAGGAGTTTGGGTGTGGGAGGGGGCTCAGGGCGGGGGCAGGGGGTTGGGGCGCAGGGGGTGGGTATGGGCTCCAGGCGGCGCTTACCTCAGGGCAGCGCCCCGGAATTGGCAACACATCCCTCGGCTCCTAGGCAGAGGCGCAGCCAGGCCCCAGGTCGCTCCCCCTCCCCCCGAGCACCCAAATTTAGTCAGGGGTATATTGGACAAGTCATGAACAAGTCATGGGCTGTGAATTTTTGTTTACTGCCCGTGACCTGTTCATGGCTTTTACTAAAAATATCCGTGACTAAAATGTAGGCTTAGTTATAGTGGATCACAAACTAAATACGAGACAACAATGTAATACTATTGCAAAAAATACCGAACATCATTCTAGGGTATATTAGCAGGAGTGTTGTAAGCAAGAGACAAGACGTCATTCTTTCAATCTGTTCAGCACTGATAAGGCCTCTGCCAGAGTACTGCATCCAGTTCTGGGCACCACACTCCAGGATAGATGTGGACAACTTGGAGAAAGTCCAGAGAGCAACAGAAATGATTAAAGGTCTAGAAAACATGACCTATGAGGGAAGATTGGAAAAACTGGGTTTGTTTAGTCTGAAGAAGAGAAGACTGAGGGGGGACATAATAACAATCTTCAAGTATGTAAAAGGTTGTTATAAAGAGGAGGGTGACAAATTGGTCTCCTTATTTATTGAAGACAGGGCAAGAAGCAATGGACTTAAATTGCAATAAGGGCGGTTTAGGTTGGACATTAGGAAAAACTTCCTAACAGGGTGGTTAAGCGATGGAACAAATTGCCCAGGGAGGTTGTGGAATCTCCGTCACTGGAGGTGTTTAAGAGCAGGTTAGACAAACCCCTGTCTGGACCATCCCAGGTATTCGAAGGTTTATTGAAAATCAGCCCTGTGGCTCCGGCATCTTTGCATTAATGTGCCTCTGGCCTGGGCAGATCACAGCCCAACCGAGTTTCCATCATCACGGTACCTGGGCGTCCACATGTCTGGAAACATTCGTCTTTGGTGGCAAACCTGTTCTCGTTGCCCTGGCAGCCACCGTACCTGAACTCCTCACACTTCTTGGTGGCCGAGTTGTAGAAGTACCGGGTCGTGTAGGCCTGACACGGGCCAGGCTGCACAGGGAGCTGGCAGATCTCTACATCTACAGAATAAAGAGAGACAAGTTAGGAGGAAAAGGGAGGAACTCTGCAATTCAAAACTAACTGGGCCCAGTCTTGTGGGGGTTGGGGGATGCGAGGTGCAGCAGCGTGGTGGGAGTTGGGGCTACCAGACAACTTTGTCCCCAGTGCACGAGAGCTGTGAGTGTATCAAGACCCTGTGTGAAACCCAGTCTCAAGAATCACAGGCTGTAGACATGCTCAGCAGGATTGTTATTGTCATTATGTCCCTAGCAGGGGCTTCCAGAGCAGGCTGGAGTGCAGCTACCAGGACTCGGGGGACCTTCAGGTGAGTTCACTCCCCTCATGAGCTGTACCATGGACTCCTCTCAAAGCACCCATCCTCAGCCCCTCCTCCCCTTTGTCTAGTGAGACTGCGAGCTCCTCGGGCAAGGGCTGTCTCTGTGTGTCTGTGCAGCGCCTGGCACGCCGGGGTCCTGATCTCTGTCGGAGCCTCTAGGCACTGCTGTGATGCAGCCAACCAACCATGGAGATGAGCCCCTGCAGCCCCAGCATCATTGCATTAATGTCTCTCTCACCTGGGCAGCTCACAACCCAACTAGCTGAGTTTCTCTTGCTCTCCTACCTGAGCTTCCACAGGTCTTGAGACATTCGTCCATATTGGGAAACCTGTTCGCATTGCCCTGGCAGCCGCCGTAAATGAA
>NW_020681858.1:0-813 GCF_002925995.2 Terrapene triunguis
TAACCAATTCTAACTCTCATCTCTATCTTTTTCCTTTTATGAATAAATCTTTAGATTTTAGATTCTAAAGGATTGGCAGCAGCGTGATTTGTGGGTAAGATCTGATTTGTATATTGACCTGGGTCTGGGGCTTGGTCCTTTGGGATCAGGAGAACCTTTTTCTTTTACTGGGGTCTTGGTTTTCATAACCATTTGTCCCCATAACGAGTGGTACTGGTGGTAATACTGGGAAACTGGAGTGTCTAAGGAGATTGCTTGTGAGACTTGCGGTTAGCCAGTGGGGTGAGACCGAAGTCCTCTTAGTCTTGCTGGTTTGGTTTGCCTTAGAGGTGGAAAAAACCCCAGCCTTGGGCTGTAACTGCCCTGTTTGAGCAATTTGTCCTGAGTTGGCACTCTCAGGTGGGTTCTGCCAGAACCGCATTGTCACAGACCCATCTGAGGCGCAGGCTCCAGACCCCAGGGGGGCTCCCGGGGTGCCCGGAGAGCCGGGGAGTAGCTGTGGGGGCAGTCTGTGTAGTGACCGGGAGTGGGTCAGACCTGACTCCCCGGTCAGTACAGGGAGACCCCAGTCAGGTTCCTCCCTAGAGGAGCTGCGGAGACTGGAGCTGCAGCTGAAAGCAAAGGAGCTGGAGCTAGAGGATCGGAGGCTGGTGGACAGAGAGAGAGAACGAGCGGACCGTGTAGAACAGCGGAAGCACGAGTTGGAGATGGACGAGAGGCGGGCCAAGAGGGCCTGCCGCGGGGTAACTGGGGAAGGACCCCGAGACACCAGTGGTGTGGGGAATCTAGACATCAAACTGCTGCCCCAGTTCA
>NW_020681858.1:913-2935 GCF_002925995.2 Terrapene triunguis
GCAGACAGGCTTCGCTGTCTGACCCCCCTGCTGGGTCCCAAAGCCATACAGGCGTTCAGCCAAATGGATGGTGTTGAGACGGGGGACTACGACCTGTTCAAACAGGCTTTGCTGCTGACGTTTGAACTGACCCCCGAGGCGTACAGGAAACGATTCCGGGGTGTGCGCAAGGCCTCAGGTGTCTCTTACAAGGTCACCAACTTGCTGGCAGAATATCTCCGCAAGTGGGGGAAGGGCGCAGGGGCCACTACCGCAGAGGATGTGTATAACCTGGTGGGGTTGGAGCAGCTGTATGACATCTGCCCTCCGGACCTTAAGATGTGGCTAGTGGACCGGAAGCCCAAAGATCTGCGCCGTGCAGGGGCGCTGGCAGATGAGTTCGTGGACAGTAGATCGGGGGCAGGGGGGAGACCCACATCAGGGACTCATAAGGGGAGTCACCCTGAGCCCTCTCAAAGGTGGGACTCCAGGAAGCCCAACTCGGGGGTGCCCGGGACTGCCGGGGCGGGGCGACCCCCCTCGTGGGACTTGAGAGACGTGAGGTGTAATTACTGTGGCCAAAAGGGGCACAAGATGGCACAGTGCCTGAAGATGAAGGAAATGGCAGCCAAGCAGAACCCGCGGGGTGTTAACTGGGTGGAAGCCCACCGAGAGGGGGCACCGCCGGGCCCAGGGGCTGCAGTCGAGAGGGCCGTGCCAGGGGGAGGGGACCGCCAGGCCAGGCCAGCAAGGGAAGGTGGGGCCCCAGGTCCAGAGCACCCGTACCCAATCCGCCGGGTGATCGTGAGACAGGCCCTGGGGGACAATCGCCACATCATCCCCATTGAGGTGGGGGGAAGACGCGTCCAGGGGTTCTGGGACATGGGTGCAGAGGTGACGCTGGCGCGGTCCGAGGTGGTGGACCCAGACCAGCTAGTGCCCGATGCCTACCTGCCCCTGAGGGGAGTGTTTGGGCCCCCCGTCCAGGTGCCTGTAGCGAGGATACACCTGAAATGGGGGGCTAAGGAGGGACCCAAAGAGGTTGGGGTGCACGACCACCTGCCTACCGAGGTGCTAATGGGTAATGACTTGGAGAACTGGCCGGATGACACTCATAGCGCCCTGGTCCTTACCCGGAGCCAGAGCCAGAGCCAGGGAGGGGGGGGCGGGGGGCGGGGCGGGGTCGGACTAAAGAGCCGAGGGTAGGGCTCAACAGGGCTGGGCCGGAGCCTCCGTCCCAGGGTGGGGAAACTGAGGCGCCACCAGCCAGGGCTGTATCCTCAGACCCAGCAGCTGAATTCCAAACGGAGCTGCAGGTGGATCCCTCCCTGGAGAAACTGAGGGCCCTGGCTAGCCACGACAGTGCAGGGTCCCAGGGGGAGGACTGCCGGGAGCGATTCCTGTGGGAGAGGGGATTCCTGTACCGGGAATGGACTGGTTCAGGGCGAACTGAATCTTGGAAAGTCGGGAGGCAGCTGGTGGTTCCCCAGAGGTACCGCCGCAAACTGTTGTTCTTGGCCCACGATATCCCCCTTTCGGGGCATCAGGGCATCCGGCGCACCAGGCAGAGGCTGCTGTAGAACTTTTACTGGCCCGGGGTCTTTGACGCTATCCGACAGTATTGCAGGACCTGTGACTCCTGCCAGAGGGTGGGAAAGGCCTGGGATAAGTGTAAAGCCCCACTTAGACCTTTGCCTATCATAGAGGAGCCTTTCCAGAAGGTGGCCGTGGACATAGTGGGGCCCCTCAGCAGGGTGACCCGGTCAGGGAAGAAATACATCCTGGTGGTGGTAGATTTTGCTACGCGCTACCCTGAGGCGGTGGCCTTGTCCTCTATCGAGGCAGACACCGTGGCAGATGCGCTGCTGACCATCTTCAGCAGAGTGGGGTTCCCCAAGGAGGTCCTTACAGACCAGGGGTCTAACTTCATGTCAACCCTGCTCCAGTGCTTGTGGGAGAAGTGTGGGGTCCGACACACCTGGGCCTCAGCCTACCACCCTCAGTCCAACGGGCTAGTGGAGAGGTTCAATGGGACCCTAAAGA
>NW_020681859.1:0-4096 GCF_002925995.2 Terrapene triunguis
AGGGGCAGGAGGCAGAAGCTTGGTCCTGCGGCAGCCAAGCTTCCCTCCTCCCCCTTCTTCCCCCAGCGTGGCGCTTTCCGGCCCCTCCGCCCCTCCTCCTCCTCCTCTCAGTGGGCAGCAGCGTGCCACTCAAAATCGGCTCGTGTGCCATGTTTGGCACGCGTGCCGTAGGTTGCCGACCCCTGCTGTAGAGGCTGTATCCAAGGGCCAGTAACACGTATCAGCACACACGCAAGGACCTTGAAGGATATGCGCTTTTTTAGACCTGACAAACTTATTCTCAGGCAGCCCATTGACATGGCAGCATAAGACTTGGAAATTAAATTCAGGTGAATCGTATGCATGGATCCCATCCCAATACAAACATTTCATGGAGTTAAACCATTTAAAAACAAAAAGCCAATTTGGTACAAATCTGAAAATAAAACCAAAAAATCCAAATACATGGCACAGACTCTGAAGTAAAAGTCACTTACTGTTTTGGCTTTGTTGAGATGCGACATTTGGATATAGCCCCTGTCATGATGACGGAGGTACAGGAAGTATATTGGGAAGCAAACCCACAAGTAAATGCAAGGCACCCAGAAAAGGATGGTGTTCTGAAAGCACTTAGTGAAATCTGGATTTTCTGTGTGCCAGGTCAGGTTCCAATCCTGAGGAAACAAAATGGATAAGTAGTGAACGAAAAAGCAAAATGCCCCACCACCCACTTGTGCCTGAGGAGTCTTAATCTGACTGGACTGTTAATCTTTAATCCAGATTTAGATTAAGATCAAATGGCTCAGGACTAAAGAATATTTAAAGTTTTGCTTCACCTCACATTGCTCACGAAACCGCTTTCAAAAAACCGCTCCAAAAAAACACACAACAACAAAGGTCATTGTTCTCTGTGCTGGTTTCACAACTGCTACCACAGCAATCTTCTCACTCAACTGGCCATACTGAGACCTTTAACTTCACTAACTAGTTATTTTAAAAGTATCTCTGCAGAAAAATGCAGCAGTTTCCTGTCCCCATTACACCTGTTTCAGAAATTTTACTTAATATTTAGTGTGAAAAAGATATGTAAAGATTAAAAATCCAAGATTAAATAAGAAATCTTGAAAATGCTGTTGTAAAGCAGCTTCACGGGGCATCACTTAATAGCATGAAAAGTCTCTCAATCCTTGAGTATTCACCAAGATGATCTGTACAACTAAGGGGGAAGAGCCTTTCCCTTTTGGCCCGATTCCTGCTCCCTCTATGAAGCTGACAACTTCTAAACAGGAGGAGGATCAAAAACTTTATGTATCTAAGAGCTTGTCTACATGGGACCCAAGCCAGGGTGTTAAATCGACAGCGTGCTAGCTTGCCATGTAGTAATGTCTCAGGTGGACACTATGTGGCTGCTACAGTGTGCTAAAAGTTCTGTTGTGCGCTTTGATGTTACTTTTCCTATGCTCTGAACATGGTGCATAAACAGAGTCTAATCTAAAGCTATCATGTACAGAAGCCAAAGGAATACTGACCATCAGAGTAATTGAAGTATAAATCACCATTTCTATTACTGGCCACAAAGCTATATACAGTGACACATACTCACTACCAAAGGAAATCCTATCCCAGGAGAACTCATTAGTTTGAATTAAGGAAAAGGAGACTACAATGCAGGAAATCATACATGATTATCACTACCAAGATGAGACTATAATTATGAACAAAATCAAGTATTGGGATAGTAAAGTAAATAGCTATAGTAGCATTATAAAACTGAAAATAGGATGTAATTCAGCAGCAAATAGTTTCTCTTCAAATATTTGAAGAGACCAGTTACTTCCTGTTTAGAAAATTAATTTTGTTCATATACAGAATGATACAGCAGGACAAAATGCTTATGCCAAAAGTAAAGCAGAGTATGCTACAGTTAAAGACACTTACCCTCTAGTGTTTTAAGGACCACAGTCAATATTTCACACATCTGAATTTTTTTTAAAAATTACTACAACATTTAAGATTATTATAACTAAGTTTAGAGAAAAAATACTTCTATTTTTTCTGTTGACTTTACATTTTACAGCATTGTGTAGAAAGTAACTATAGTCTCATTCAATAATAACTCATATCATTTTATCTGTAGATTTCAGAGCACTTTACCTCCTTTGTAAAGTATGTGGAAACTGAGGCACAGGGAGGTGAAGTGACCTGCCCAAGGCCACCAAGCAATCTACTGGCAAAGCTGGGAACAGAGTTCAGCCCTCTTAAATCCCAGGCCTCTATCCAACAGCCCACACTACCACCTTGAAATTCTTCCCTATCCAAGCCGGTCTCTCGCAGAGAGACAGTAATTTATAAATACATTTTGAAAGATAAGAAAACTGGTTGCAGTGTCACAAAAGTTGGCAGAAGGAAATCAGAGGCTGATGTAACCTTGGAAATATTTTTAGTTCATCTTTTTTAGACTAGCTAGATATCAGGTTGACAGTGTTCTAGTCTCTATCATTTTAAGTGCCGTGCCATATATTATATTGCTGTTTTATGAACTTTCAACTCCTCCAGGAAGTGTTCTATGGGAGGGGGGAGGGAGGGGACCTATGAAGCATAGAGGCATTCCAGTTTAAACCAAAAACAATTATCCTAATTCTTCAGGAACTAGTGTTTAAAAAAAAAAAAAAAAAAAAAAAAAAAAAAAAACCACCACAACAAACCAAGCATGGAGCTGGAGGGAGAGAGCAGAAGGAAGCAAGGCTCTTTTGAAAGACATTCAACAACATTTGTACCCTTTTCATGTTGTCTGCTGTAAGTCAGAGCCTGCAAGATTTTGTTTTATTCAGAGTTCAGTTCTTGGTTACACATAATAAGTGATATGTTTGGCTGTCACACAGCAGGACTATAGGATACAAGTAACAAAATGAGGCTTTTTTTTTTTTTAAACTATATCTTGTTAGCAGTGAAATAAAAGGTTTCTGATCAAATACATACTCAATGCAAATATAGAAACAAAACACAGATTTTCCTAGGAAGTAGTGAAAAGAACAGGCACTGACAATAAGTATCAGATTGGTAGCGGTATTAGTCTGTATCAGCAAAAAAAAACTAGGAGTCCTTGTGGCACACTCCTCGTCGTTTTGACAAGAAGTAAAATCTCAAAACTGGAAAACCTGAATCCCTAATTATATTTCCAGTGCGTGTATGTGTGTTAAGAGATCTCCCTGAACTGCTGGGTCAAACAACTCCTTTGATGATTCTGCAGAAGCTATAATGAGAATGCAGTTGCTATATGTGAAAGTCATTGAGCTAGCATGCTTATACATTTCCTTATCCCTGAAGGACCCCATCTTTTATTGGATCAATGTGTGTTGGTGAGAGAGACAAGCTTTCAAGCCACACAGAGCTCTTCAGGTCTCTGTGGCTTAAAAGTTTCTCTCTCACAAACAGACATTGGTCCAATAAGAGAGATTACCTCACCCACCTTGTCTTTTTAATATCCTGGGACCAACATGGCTACAAACTACACTCCATACCATTAGGATTTTCAGCTTAGTCATGCTTACATTTCGCCCCTACACAATCATTTCCTGCTTTAAAGATTTCAATTTCACTGCTCCCCATACAATAGTCAAGAGAAGCATTAAACTGGATAGCAATTTACAGACCTTACAACAGTTGATACAATTACAGCAGTACCTGATTTTATGAACATCAACCTCACACGTGATCAGTTATACAAACCATTTTCCCAGTGGGGAAAAATAAAACCTACCACTTTCATTATGTGATGCCGATGAACAACAAGTCAACATCACTTCACATTCTTAAGCCTTCTGTGTATTGGAAGTCGCTTTGCAGTGGTTCAAAGGACAAGAATAAAGTGATGCAGTGCACTAGACTGCCACTTACACATCAGGCTTATTGTCATTTTGAGATGTTCCATTTTATGAACTCTTCAGTCCCCAATTAGTCCGTAAAATAGGTGTTCTACTGAAAACCCCTTCAATTCTAGAAGTCCTCTCTGTGCACGTGTCATACATAAACTACTTTAATTAAGGGTATGTTTAATTAAGGATTAAGTATGTGTAAGCAGAGTCAGGATGAGCTCTACCCTGACATCTGGTGGTGA
>NW_020681860.1:0-787 GCF_002925995.2 Terrapene triunguis
CCAGGAGGTTGCAACACGCCCCTATTGAAATGTCAGAGGAGGGCAGAATGACGACTCTAAAGATGAGACAGGCACCTATCAATGAGGCCAAGATAGCTGTGATCAAAACCAGAATGAGATAACTCCCTGAGAGACTTGATGAAAGAAGAAGATAAAGGATGAGAAACACAATTTAAGAAAACAAGCACTCATCAAACAACAATTGTTTTGCACTGTCAGGTAATAATCTCATTGGTCCTAATGAAGGAAAATCACTATATATGTAGATAAATCTCTGTATTAAGCATCTTCACATAACTTTCATATGACTTTATATTATGCCTCTCCATTTAACCTTGTATTAAGCTATTTTTATACAATTTTGTATCAAGTCCTTTGATATAGGAATTTTGTATCGGATCCCTATGTAGAAAAACTTATAGCAAACTTTGTGTTAGGCCAGAGGTCGGCAACCTTTCAGAAGTGGTGTGCCGAGTCTTCATTTAGTCACTGTAATTTAAGGTTTTGCGAGCCAGTAATACATTTTAACATTTTTAGAAGGTCTCTTTCTATAAGTCTATAATATATAACTAAACTATTGTATGTAAAGTAAACAAGGTTTTCAAAATGTTTAAGAAGCGTCATTTAAAATGCTGATCTTACGCCAGCAGCCTGCTCAGCTCGCTGCCAGCCTGGGGTTCTGTTCACCTAGGCCGGTAGCGGGCTGAGCAGGGCCTATGGCCGGGACCCCAGATCTGGGGGTGTCATAACTATAAAGGGAAGGGTAACAGCTCTCTGTGTACAGAGA
>NW_020681860.1:797-2729 GCF_002925995.2 Terrapene triunguis
CCCTACATTTGAACCCTAAAGTTCAAAGTGGGGATCCAGCCTTGACAGGGGGGGAGGGTGTTTCAGAGGTCAGGGCAGAGGGCTGGGGGAGGAGGGTCAGGGCAGAGGGCTGGGGTGTGTGGGGGGGTTCAAGGGTCAGGGCAGAGGGCTGGGAGTGTGGGAGGGGTGCAGGGCAGAAGGCTGGAGTGTGTGGGGGGTTCAAAGGTCAGAGGGCTGGGGTGCTCGGCAGGGGGCTGGAAGGGATATGCCCTGTTCCTTCCCCCTTCCCCCAGGCTCCGTCCCTACCTCTCTCTGCATCCACTATGGAGCTGTGTGCACGCTGCCGCTCTTCCCCCTCCCCCTCCCCCTCGCTAGGGCCATCAACTGATTGGCGCAGGGACGGGGAGCGGGAGGGGAAGGAAAGCAAGCTGCTGGGGGAAGAAGCGGGGGAGGGGGGAAGCTTGGCTGCTGCAGAACCAAGCTTCTGCCTCCTGCCCCCCCAGGGGAGAGCGGTCGGGGCTGAGTGCGGCTAGGGCCCGGGACCACAGCAGGGAGCTGCATGTCACTCAGAATCGGCTCATGTGCCCTAGGTTGCCGACCCCTGTGTTAGGCCTTGGTATAATGGTATAGCCCCTAAGGATAGTTAAAGTAGAAGAAAAATGTCTTTTTGCTAGGAGTAGAATAAGATCTCTCTTCCCCCCGCCACACACACTCCCTTAATCAATTGCCCTGTTGAATAAGTGAGGTGTGAATGAGCAAGGCGTGGAAGGTAAGCATCCCCAGACAGCTGCAACAGTTGGAGAGGGGATGGAAGCCAGACCCAAAAACAATAAAACTTGTCAAGTGGGCTCACTGAGGAAGAGCAGACATACTGAGGGCCTTGTGGGTTAGAAGCAAGCACCTTCTTTCGCAAACACCCTCTTTGAACAGCACTGGGACAACACCCAGCAAAAAAGCAGTACAAAGGACCAACAGACACAGATACAGATTTTGAATCTGGTATAGATTTGCATGAGAGGGAAGCTGCTATAAATGTGAGGTGTCTTGCAGAGGGTCTCATCTTGTCAACATGGGAGCATCGATCCGGATCGGCAGAAGCCCAGCTCCATCCCTCCCCCATCTACCCCACCTGGCCAGTGAAGTTAAGGTAACAACAAGACGGAGCATGCTTGTGTGTGAGTGTGTGTGAGTGTAATATAACATATGCATATGAGACAGTGTGGATTTGGTACATGTATTACCATTAAATGTGGCGCTTTGCCTTATTCCCCTGAAAAGATCCTGTGCAGTACTTTAAGTACAACATATAAACAGGGTGCCTTGCCATGAAACTCTGGGTTCGTCCTGCCAGGACTTCCCCAGATTTAGTCCATAGGTTATAGTCCAAATGTTTATATTCAGGGTGGTCCAGTCAGGAGTGGGATCTCAGTCTTACGGCTTAAGCTTCCCCTGCATGAAGCAGATCTGAGATAAAAAGGATCAGGTCCCAAAAGCCTTTTATACAATTTTCAGGCTCTCTTTGACGGTTCAGAGACCTTCGGCAAACAACAGGTACTTATGGAGGCTTATTTCCTAAGCATCACCGGTAGTTAGTTACACAAATTAACATAAGGCAATTTATTCATTAGGCAGTCTATCACAAACTTCAACGAGACATATCAACAATGATATTGTTGCATTCAAAATTCACCTAAATCAGGGGTGGGCAAACTTTTTGGCCTGAGGGCCACATCGGGGTATGGACATTGTATGGTGGCTATGAATGCTCACGAAATTGGGGGATGAGGTGTGTGGGAGGGGGTGTGTTAGTCTGTATCAGCAAAAACAATGAGTCATTGTGGCACCTTAGAGACAAACAAATTTATTTGGGCATAAGCTTTCGTGGGCTTGGATCATATGCAGTTCTCCTTCTGAGGTGCCTCAAAGTCCAAGCCACTTTCCCAGTGGCTGGTG
>NW_020681861.1:0-6061 GCF_002925995.2 Terrapene triunguis
ATTTTTAAGGATATGAATTTGTCCCTATAAATCAGAAAATATTTTTTGGACCTCAGGTATCAATGAAAGCAGATTTTGGAAATGGTCTGGTACCAGGGTTGTCCAGTTAAAGGGCATTTTATACCTGAGAGTTGACTGCAAATTTTTTATCCAAAGGGCAATAAATAACATGGTTGCCTGCAGTCATAGTGAGGTTAAAATGGGCGTTGTGTATAATATAGGCCTTAACAAATACACAGCTGTTATTAGCCTGGAAGATCATGACTCCTGTCAGGAAGGTTCCCAATCCCTTGCCTTTCCAACAAACATTGTTATGGACAGTGACAACTTTCCCAGGCTTGAGTTTACATATACATTGAAGCTGTGGGGTTCTAATGGCCAGAGTGTCCATTGATTCCCCAATCCAATCCAAATATTGGGTGTTATTTCAGGGGCACCGACTATAAATTGGCTAGGTAAACCAGGTGGTTTTATTTCTCATATGTCTCAGTGAATAACCCAGTCCCAGATGCATCCCGTCCATAGACCAGCCTGGACTCGGTAAGTGGGTACCCATACCCCTTTAACTGGTCCATACGCTTGGAAGGAGCATTGGGACTGTACACGCTTCCACCCTGAAAACCTCCAGTTATGTCTCCATGGCCACAGATTAGATGGTACTCCTGAGGTGTCTGTGAGGGCAGTGGGCCAGGCCTGGTGCTCGAGGTCACTCCGAATGGCCACTAACTGATCATTCAGAAAATCCTGGATCTCTGAACATGCCGTGTCCCACTGCAATGCCTCCCCAGCACCAGTAATGTTCCAGACCATCTCTGCTAGAAGTCTCTGGGTTAAGGAACCAAGGGCGGAAATGATATGTAACTCACCTACCCCGGCTTGCACCTTGACTAGTTGTGCCCCTGTAATAAGCCCTGAGGCCTTTTCTAATTGGCCCAATTTTTTTTTTTGCATGCTGTTGGTTTTTATAGATATTCCAAATTACAGCTACACTATTGGCTTCATTCCATAGAGATCCGGTCAAGTCTCTCTTCTTTCTAGAGGAAATAACCCAAGCCCTCTGTTGTGCTAATCTAATGGCAGCCCCCCCCCCCCCCCTGAACATTTTGGGTATGTAGAGGTGATCTGGAAACTGGATGAGGGCAATAAAAATTTAACAGTCCCTAATGTAGTGTTAATCACAATCCATTGATATCCTAATACAGCTCTCTTTGGTGTAGTACTGTACCACATCTGTTGGTTAAACACCTTTATGTACTTCTGGGAGGCATTGATATTAATGGCATAAGAAGGGGTGTATTACAGTAAGATACAGGTCACATTATTAGTCACTGGAATAATTTCTATGCAGGTAAAATTTTCAGTGGCAAAACAAACTTTTTGGGTATTCGTTTAATTGTTCACTAATATGGGATATCCTGAACCTTAAAAATAATTTCTTTTTCTAAACAATATTTAAATAAATCACTAAAGTGTGAAGGCCTTGGCCATTGGTTTTATCAAATATATGGCATTGTCTGTATTTGGATGTGTTACAGGGGTAATAGTGTAATGGAGGAGATGGCGGGGCAGTGGCAACAAGGTGCCTTTGGTACTTGTCATTTAAAATCCAATTAGGGAGGGCAATACATGCTGAAGGACTTATTTAAAACATAGGACGCAGCCTGTAGAATAAACTCCAAAATCCAATCAATACCACATTCCCAAGCATGGGTCCCACAAGTTTCTTCCTGCCAGTGTATAATTCTTTGTTTCTTCACTAGGGTCAGTTCTTAATGTCTTTTGTAGTCAGGAATCCCTGGACTTTGGTGGTTTCAATGGAGCGAGTGTTCCTTCTTCTCTTTTCCTGAAACAGTCGTGGTTCAGCATCATACAAGGGAGAGGTTACTAGCACTTCACCTTGTCCTTTTTCCCTGCTGTCCAGAAGGCACAGCAGAGCTAGAAGGAGAAATAGGCTTATCAGTCAGAGAGCCCTCCCGAGGTGGAGGGGTCTTTTTACAGTGAGAAGCATGGGTCCAGGCAGGCAGTCCTTGGCACTTCACAGCGATGTTGGTGGTTAACAGGACTTGGAAAGGGCCTTTCCAGCATGGAGCCAAAGCAGTCTTTCGTTGATGGACTTTACGTAGACTCAGCCTTCTGGTTTCAATGAATGGCAGGGCTGCTAGGGTCTTTGGATAGCACTTCTTTACCTGTGAGAAAAAACCTAACACATTTCATTAATGCCTGGCAGTAATTTGCAAATTTTTTACAGCTGCTTGGGCACATTCAAGCCCCCCCTTTTCTTGGTTGTCAGCCAAGTCTTAGCTGTAGCAGTGTCCTTGAATGGGGCCAGCGTCTTATCTTTGGACTGAGCTTGCTAGCTATTTTTTTTTTCCAGTTAACTTGTTCTGTTCTTTTTCCTTCTCCCCTTCTTGGCTTCTTTTTAACCTACAAAGGAAACTTCCACTCATACACCTTTTCTCAACAATGAACACATACACATTGCCATTATACAGTACATTAGTCTTATTATTCTATGTATGCCACATTTACCCTTCCAGTAAAATAACTTTATTACAGAGCTATGGAGCAACAAACCAGGACAAGCACACCCACTTTTGAGGAGTTTACTCGGTACAACCTCTGGTGTCCAATAGCTTTCCTCCCTCCCCAGCCCTCTGGCTAGAAATCTGAGGTAGCCAGAAGGATCCCATGTGCAATATAGGGAATGGGTTAACCTTTCATGTCCTTGCTTCCAAATTCTGTTGGTATGCAAATTTTAACAACAATTTTTTTCAATTAAAAGATCTGGCCAATGAAGTTTCTTTTTCTTACTTAAGCAAACGTATTAAAACTTTAGTATATCACATTTTCCTGATTTATCCAAACACTTTGTATTCCAAGTTGAATAAAACAAGTATCTGCTTTGTTTTTTTTATTTACCCGTTCTATTTAATTTTAAACTAGCCTGTTCTATAAAAAATATTAAACACAACAATTCTGGCCACAAGACAAACACCACAAGACAGGACACAGAACACAAAAATAATTTCTATTGTACAAGTAAATGCATGGTATGTTGAATCCTATTTAGCTGGCATCTGTTTTTCTCTGATGATCTGAAAGACAAAAGAACAGAAGTCTACCCCTTCTGGGTAGTCAGTCATTGCTTAAAATATTTCCTTTATATACAAATACTCTTGTTGATTTCAGGCAAAACAGAGGAATTATCCCATATTTCCTTGTAATTGTTTTATAGGCAGCCCAGGTTTCAGTGGCTTCTACATTATCAGTTAAGATAATTTGCATTAATACAGATGCTTTCTGGCTTGCTTCTGGATTCACAGCTATTCACAGCTTAAAGACTCTTACTTAAAAAGGACACAATTAACTTTTAACTCCTGTTTTCAAACACACAGTGATCTGAAAAAGACAACACAACCTATTTTGGTAAGTTTGCATTTCCTTTACCTCTGTTCCAATATACACTGCACATGTTCTGGGGAAAATACACATCCTTTCCATCAATTTTTACACAAGGTGTAACTGTTTCTTTTGTGCTTACAAAATTTTTATGCACCCACAGCAAAGTGACAGCTCGACCACACAGAGCCAGTGGCACTGTCCTTCTCTCTCTTTACCAGATCTTTTATCTGCTATTTTGTTACCCAAAAACAAATTCAAATCTTTTATTCTCCTGGCTTTGACTACCCACAATCTTTGGTCTTTATTTAAAACATCTTAAATCTTGTAAAGCATTAAGTCACTTTAAGGATTAAATGCTAATTACCTTAAACAACACTAGTTTCCTGTGTCTGGCAAAAGTATTCTCAGTTTTGCAACTTTAAACAATACCAATTTATCTCAAACTTATAAAATACAGATTGTACACAGCAGGAGTGTTCTTCAGCAAATTCGACTAAATTATTCATAGTTGAATAATTCCACTTAAATAACCTCTTGCCTGGATTACTTACAGACATTCCTACCAAGTTTCACTGCTTGATTCCCTCCAGTAACTACAGAGTTAACTTTTAACTTTCTTTCTTTCAACTTCCTCAAACTGTGATTGCCTGCTTGTATGGGCCCGATCCTTTTTTCTTTGCTACATTATTTCTTTTCATGGGCACAGGCATTGTTTCACTACCAATTTAGCAAGGAGGGTGGGCCTTTTAACTAACCCCCCTTTTATTTATTTATATACACCTATTTACATACACACATTACATCTAGATGCATCTTATTTAATAATAACTTTAATTCTTTATGTCTGGACTTAATACAATCTTTTCTTGAGGCGATAATAACCCCTCAGCACTGGTGCATTATAAAAAGAATAACAGGGCTAGAGACAACGGGAGAAAAAGAAAGAACAACAGCATGAACAGCATGATAAAATGGGGAAGTCACACTTACTGACCATAGAAATAATGACTTCTTGTTAAATTAAGGAGATAACAACAGATTAGATTCTTCTTTGGCCTTTTTGATAGAGGATACTGCTGCACCTTGGGAAGGGTTCTTGCTGGGTTTAGGTGAATCTTAACGGGCTGGGCAGACCCAATGCACCCAACCTGGTTGGCATGATTGGCTCACAAAGCCCACGGGGGGGGAGAGACCTTAACCAGCAGTTCCTGTTGCAACGAGGAAGGGCTGGGGTCAGTCTTCTCCTATAAACTACCAGGTCTTCATTGTGAGCGGGACCAGACACGTCCAGATACACACCATCTGGGGTATAGCAGATTATACAATTTAATTTACACAACAAGTCTTTTCCCAAAAGGTTAACCGATAAACAAGGACTAAAGAGAAAAATTGACAATAACAGGTCTATAAGATCATCAGGAGGTGTGGAGGGGATACTCCAAAGAGCTTTGCCTCCTGAAGGGGTCTAGATAAATAGAGCGATATCTGCTGGCCAGCGGGGTTACGGAAGAGAGTCAATTTCCTTTTTATCTTTTTTAAGCTTTTCTTGGGAGTCCTTGGGACTCCCTACTTGAGATTTATGGCGCCGTTTTACTGTTTCCTTACACCAATAAAAATATGCATCAAACTGATCTTGTCCGACTTTGTTGGCAAGAAGTGCGCCTCTGAGGTGCACAGTCCTGTCAAGGTCGAAGCTTTCTTCTAATGGAAATTACAAATTTGGATCATCTCTGGTATACCAATTACATTTATATTCCTGGAGTCTACCTGATTGTAGGGTTTCGGTCAGCTATCCCGAGGTTACCGACTGTGAGATCCAATCTCTCAATCCCTAGGTTTCCGATAGCGTCTTCCTGAACCCATAATCCCTTTTTCCCACGATCCTCAGCTCCCCTGAACACTATCAGGCCACTCACACGGGTCAAAGGGCTTGCTTTAGAGACATTCCTGGTCGTAAGCCTCAAGGCCTCGCAGAAAGCTCTGGGCGTCTTCCTATGACCCTCACTTGTTTCAGTCATTCACACTTGCACACAAACGCTGAGGTAAGGCCTACAACCGAGGCCTATCCTTGTGGGAACCCCGACTCCCCGCCACTTACCCGTGGCTTTTCCCGGAACCAAAACATATAACATTTAACATTCACTGTGTGCCCCCTCTTTATACCGGCGAGGCGTGACCCAAACCCCAACATTCAGACATCCACACAAGAAAGGGTCTGGAAAGGCGCGGTCCCCGCACACACCCCTTCCAGCAAAGAGCACTGGCCCATCTTCAGGAGAATGGTGTCACTTGCCCTACTGCCTCCGGTACAGCGGGCGGTTTCCAGGGGCTCCCTCGCTCTCCGAGCGGGGAAGGGAGCCTAAGGCTCCAAGAGGGGAATCGGGGAAGGGAACTCGGTCGCAGGGCATACAGACCAAAAGGAGTCAGGGAAGACACGGTCTCCGCACACCGCTCCCCCAGCAAAGGGCACCGGTCCGTCTTCGAGAGAGCGGAGACAGTCACCCTACTGCCTAGGAGTTCGTGGACGGTTTCCCAGGGCTTCCTCGCTCTCCGAGCGGGGAAGGGAGCCTAGGGCTCCAGGAGGGAAACAAGGGTAGGGGAACCTGCGACCTTCACTCATTCACAAACATACGGCACACCCCCTAAACTGGCTTTTAGC
>NW_020681862.1:0-9751 GCF_002925995.2 Terrapene triunguis
GGGGGGGGGTGTTACGGCGGGGCGGCATTTTTTTTTGCTGCTTGGGGCGGCAAAAAAGTTAGAGCCGGCCCTGCCTCAGGGAGTCCACTCGCTCTGGACCTCCACTCCCTCCACTCCCAGAGGGAATAATGCAACCCTGTTCTATAGCCCGGAGTGACTCTCAGCCAGTGTAAAACAGGAGGGTTTATTGAGGGTTGAACACAGCACAGGAAACTCTCAGGGCCTCAGGTCTGGCCTCCCTCAGCACAGCACATCCCAGTCTCCCCTGCATCCAGGTGGGCGCTACCTGCTCCCCCTCTCCAGGCCAGAGCCCCCCTGCTTCCCAGCTGGGCATCTGAGATCACCAGCCCCAAGCCCCCCTCTGTCCATTGTCTTCTATCCAGGTAAACAGGGTCATAAACCCGGTCCCCTGGGCCTCCTCTCCTCTCAGCTGTGCTCTGGCCCCCTCTGGCTGGAACCAGCTGTGACTCTCGCACTGGTCACCAGTCGCTGGGGTATCAATTCTCCAAACCCCCTCTCCCACCACCTCATTAAACCAGCAACACCCAGGGAAACTGAGTCCCACCCCCTCTGCATGCAAACCACTGAAAACAGCAAGAAACCTCCCTGCTTCGTCACACCGTGACACAAGAGGGCGTGGTTTGCTGGGGCTATTTTGACCGATGTAGATGTGGCTGGCAGATAAGAGAGCAAAAGTGTGATGGCTACAGGAACAGACGAGCCACCGCCGGCTTCCTGTAGCTGTAGGCCCTGGTTCACTGCCTCATTCTCCTCCCACTCGGGCATCGGATCAGTCCAGCTGGGCACTGGGGTATTCGTGGCAGCGCTGAGGGGCCCCCCACTGTCCCCACCATGGTGTCTGCTCTCATCGTCCTCCTCCTTGGTGAGTATCGGAGACAGCCAGGGCATGTGCCCATGGGAGGGGTGGGGGATCTGAGACCAGGGCCTGTGTCCATGGGGGTGTGCCAATGGGGGGGGGGGGTCACGGACCCACAGGACTCGCACTGTCTCTCAGCTCCTCCTTCAGTGACGGGGGTCCACTCTCTCTTGGGGGTCAGGCCCCTCCACCTCCTGGAGCCGCACCTCTCTGAGCCTTAGCATGTCTCTCTCTCGCCATGGGCCCCCTCAGGGAGTCCCCTCGCTCTGGACCCCCGGGGCCTCCACTCCCAGAGGGAATAATGCCACCCTGATCTCTAGCCCGGAGCGACTCTCAGCCAGCGTAAAACAGGATGGTTTATTGAGCGTCTGAACCCAGCACAGGAAACTCTCAGGGCCCTCAGGCCTGGCCTCCCTCAGCACAGCACATCCCAGTCTCCCCTGCATCCAGGTGGGCTCTGCCTGCTCCCCCTCTCCAGGCCAGCAGCCCCCTCCTATATCATCTGCCCCAACAGCCCCTCCTACATCCTTTGTCTTTGTCCCAGGTAAACAGTCTCTAGGGCCCTGTCCCTTCGTCCTTTGTTCCCCTCTGGCTGGAACCAGCTGGTCAGGTCACCGGGGTCCTCTCTCCGCAGCCCATTGTCCTCCCACTGGCCAGAACCGGCTGGCTTGCAAGCTGGGCTGGGCCTCCTGGTAACCGGTGCTCAGGTCCCCCATCTCCAGGCCATTGTCCGGGGTTCTGGCCCCTAGGCGAGGTCACACCTGGTCCTCTGCACCAACAAACCCTCTCCCACCACCTCGTTACACACGCAGCGCACAGGGAAACTGAGACCCACGCAGTATTCGTGCAAAACACTAAGGAAATCCCCCACTTTGTCACAGGGGGATCTGAGAGCAGGGCATGTGCCCACGGGAGGCATCCAAGAACAGGGCGTAGGATCCAGTTGCTCTGGGATCTGGTACGCAATGACCCGTCTCCTTTCCAGGCTGCTGGCTGGCCGGGCGGAGCGGGGTGTCAGGACGTGAGTATCTCTGGAGAAACTTTAATGTTGAGGTCGGGGGAGGGGAAAAGAGGAGCTGAGCCCTGAACCTAGGGTGACCAGACGTCCCGATAAAATCAGGACTGTCCCGATATCGAGCAGTTTGTCCCGCGTTCTGACCGAAGTACGGTCGGGACGCCATTTGTCCCGATATTTTGTTTCCCCTCAGGCGGCGGTGACAGGCAGGGGGAGCGCTTTTTCAATTGTTACACTCACCCAGCGTGTCCGGCTCTTCGGCGGCACTTCGGCGGTGGGTCGTTCAGTCGCTGATGGTCTTCAGCGGCATTTCGGCGGCGGGTAATAAACCTTGCCGCCAAAGAAAGAAGTACCCACCGCCGAAATGCCGCTGAAGACCGTCAGCAACTGAAGGACCCGCCGCCGAAGTGCTGCCAAAGACCCGGACGTAAGTGTAACAATTGAAAAGGCGTTCCCCCTGAGGTGGTCCCGAAATTTTGGAGTTATCATCTGGTCACCCTACCTGAACCTTCACCCCAAACTCAGTTCAACCTCTTTGTATTGATGCTGGGGACGGGGGTGAATTCACCATCCCCAGTGCCAGGCGGGAAGACGGAGGGGTCTACAGCTGCCGATCTCGCTCCAGATCGGAGCCGCCCAACTGGTCGTATCCCAGTGACATCGTGCAGATCATTGTAGCAGGTGAGGGGCCCGGCTCAGGGGCCCGGCTCCCAGCCCCACACCCAGCCAGACCCTCAGGGGGGCTCTGCATCGATGGGATGCTCAGAGCCAGGCTCTGCCCTGACCCTGGGCCTAACAGAGGGGACGCACGGCCGGGGAGTGGGGATGATGGAAGTGGGACGTTCTCCTGAGGCTGGAGATTTGGGGCCAAGGGAGGGTGGATCCCTGCCGCCATGGGACCCTGGGGTGTCACTTAACCTGCCCGTGCCTCCATTTCCCCTCGTATGAATCATCCTCCTGCACCATGTGTCTGGTTAGATAGCCAGGGCTTGGCTTTAGGGCGGGGGCTTCTTCTCATTGCTGGGGTTGCCAACTTTCTAATTGCACAAAACTGAACACCCCTTCCCCTCCCCTTCCCTGACGCCCCCCCGCCCCTGCTCTGAGACTCCTCCCTCACTCACTCCAGCCCCCCTCCCTCTGCCGCTCGCTCTCCCCCATCCTCACTCACTTTCACTGGGCTGGGGCAGGGGGTTGGGGTGCAGGTGGCGTGAGGGCTCTGGCTGGGGGTGCAGGAGGGGGCTCAGGGCTGGGGCAGGGGGTTGGGGTGCAGGGGGGGTGAGGGCTCTGGCTGGGGGTGCAGGAGGGGGCTCAGGGCTGGGGTAGCGGGTTGGGGTGACAGAAGAGGTTCAGGGTGTGGACTCTGGGAGGGACTTTGGTGAGGGAGGGGGGCTGACACCTTGGGCAGGGGCATTTGGTGTGGGAAGGGGTTTGGGGTGCGGGCTCTGACTGGGCGGCACTTACCTCAGGTGGCTCCCAGTCAGTGGCGCAGCAGGGCTAAGGCAGGCTCCCCACCTGCCGTGGCTCTGCGCTGCTCCCGGAAGTGGCTGGCATGTCCGGCCCCTAGGCGGAGGCACGACCAGGCGGCTCAGTGCAGTGTGCGCTGCCTGCCTCTGCAGGCACCACCTCCGCAGCACCGATTGGCCGCGGTTCCCGGCCAATGGGAGCTGCGGAGCCGGCGCTCGGGGCAGAGCCAGCACACAGAACCCACTACCTGGGTGGCCGTGTGGCCTAATGGGGAGAGCGCAGGGGCTGGGACTCAGGAGAGCTGGCTGCCATTCCTGGTATGGCCCTGATTTTCTAGGGGACCTTGGCCGAGTCCCTGACTCTTTCTTTGCCTCAGTTTCCCCCTCTGTAAAATGAGGCAGATGCCCTGCCCCCCTCTGTGAAGCGCTGTGAGATCTGCGGGTGCGAAGCGCTGGGGAGGAGCCGGGTGTTGCTGTACCAGACACAATCTGGCCCTGCCCGGTGCCGCCAGCCTGAGAGCGGCGGGTTTCCAGCGCCTGCCAGAGACGCAGCAGCTACTGGCGGCTGCTGGGTACGAGACAGCGGCTGTGAGGGCCTGTGGGTCTGATCCAGGAGGGGACTGGGGGAGGGGGATACTGGCTAGATGGGCCTATGGGTCTGATCCCATGGGGCAGGGATGGGGAGGGGAGACATTGGTCTGGGGGGGCCCATTAAGTAGATAGATGGGTACAGAGGGGTGCTCTGGATTTAGGTCCTCAGGCAGTTCCGGTCGTAGCTCCCAGGAATCTCTGGGATCTCGGAGAGGTTCCTCTGGCTGGGTTTTCTCCCAGGGGCCTCGTGGTGAGGTGGGGAGCAGTGACTGTGCTGGGGTCTGTCTCACGGCCTGTCTCCTTCTCACTGCAGAGCTCAGCTTCCCCAAACCCTCCATCTCCCTGAGCCCCAGCAGGCGGGTGACCCCGGGGGGAGCTGTGACCATTCGGTGTCGGGGTTGGCACCAGAACGCGACGTTCCTTCTGCACAAAGATGGGAACCCGAACGCGCTGCAGGACGCGGAGCCGGCTGGGAACGTGGCTGAGTTTCCCATCAGCAACGTGAGCTGGAGAGACGCAGGGAGCTACAGCTGCCAATATAGCACCAAATCGGACCCGCCCGTCTGGTCGCATCCCAGCGACCCTGTGGAGCTGGTGGTAGCAGGTGAGGGGCCCGGCTCAGCATCCCCGCTCCCAGCCCCACCCCCAGCCAGACCCACAGGGGGTCTTTGTGCTGATGGTACGTTCAGCGCCAGGCTCTGCCCTGAGCCCTGGGACTCAGCAGAGGGGACGCCCAGCCTGTGACTGGGGACGGAGTCACTGAGAGTTCCCAGCCTGGGGGAGCAGCAGCCGCTGGAGGTTCAGGGCTGAGGGAGGGGGGATCCCTGCCCCTAGCGGGAGCTGCAAAGCAGGGGCCTTTCCCAGGGGGATGCTCCTCCCGCTCCTCCCACTCTGGGGATGCACAAAGGAGTCGGGGCCCAGGGGCTGCCCAGCCGGCCCCGCCCCCAGCCTGTGACTGCATTCCAGGGCTGGCTGCGTGATGCCCACCTGGGCTGGGGGCTGTCGGGTTAAAGAGCAGTGGGAGCTGCACATGTTGGCTGCTCAGAAGCAGCCTGGAAACAACAGCTGTGGGGAGACCCCCAAGGATTCCCGGGCAGCGGAAGTGGGGGGAGCTCGAGCCTGGGACGGGATTTTTTTCTGGGAGGAGAAAGAAAACAGCAAGGGACAGCAGCCAGCAGCTACCCCCTCCCCCCCATGCCCCCCGCCCCGCACCCCAGAGCGCTTCCGGCGGAAATGTCTGGTAGAGTTTGGAGGGAGGCTGCCCAGCGCCGGGAGAGAGACACCAGCAGCCAGTGAGGTAGCAACCGGCACCAGAAATGCAGGGACCCAGCGAGCGGGAGCCAGTGGAAAGGGACCCGGTGGCCGAGCTGTGTCATCGAAGGGCACCAGGCAGGGAGCTGGCAGGGGGAAAGTCCCGTTGAGAAGGGACAGAGATGGCAGGAACGGGAGGAGGCAGACAGAGGAAAGACAGAGGCATGAGGGGGAAGTTAAAGGAAGAACCGGGCAGTGAAACAGGAAGGAAAAAGAGTCTCTAAGTACCTAAGCCATTGTTAGAAAACCGCAAGAGAAGTAAAAGCACGAATGAAACGTGACAGAAACCAGCTGTGAGCAAAGAGAAACGGGCTGAAGAAATGAGGAGGAAGTGAGCTGTAGTGAAAGTAACGCAAATAGTACGGACAAAACGTCCGCAGGACCGCACAGCACCTTGAGGTGCAGCAACAGAAATATCGGGACTGTCCCTATAAAAGCAGGACATCTGGTCACTGTGCTCAGAACGGCAAACAAAGATGCCACAAGAGGATGGCTCAAGATACAATGAACCATCCTGAGAAATTTGCCTGCAAACTCGGGACATACAGAGGCTGAATATAGAGAAACCGAAAAGGGAACGTAGAGCGGTGGGGTTCTGGCCTAGTGTATTGTACGTTCTAACCCCAGATTCTGCTATTGCATGACTGTAAAACTGACTTGATAGGGAACAGTTATTTCAGACGATGGTACAGTAGAACCTCAGGCCTTGGCTACACTTGCAGATGTACAGCGCTGTGAGTTAAACCTGACTTCGTGCAGCTGAGTAGGGAAAGCGCTGCAGTCTGTCCACACTGACAGCTGCCCAGCGCACTGGTGTGGCCACATTTGCAGCATTTGCTGCGCCATTGGAAGCGGTGCATTATGGGCAGCTATCCCACAGAGCACCTCTTCCCATTCTGGCGCCGTGGGTTGTGGGAAGGGGGCGTGGGTGCAGGGCATTCTGGGTCCTGTCCCAATGCCCCGTGACGCATCGCTTCGCATCCCAGAAATCCCTTTGTTTCCGTCCACCTTTGGCACCATCTTTCAACGGTTTCTGTGCAGCGCGATCTGTCTGCAGGAAATGGAGCCCGAACTGCTGAGGCGTATGCTGACGAGTCTCGCCAGCACGTCACGTTTGGCTGTCGAACTATTCCTTAAGATCCAAAGTGACAGTGAGATTGAGGAGTCCGACGATGCTATTGAGCCGCGTAACGCGTACGACACGAAATTGCTTGTGACATTCACGGACATGCTCAGCACCGTGGAACGCCGCTTTTGGGCTCGGGAAACAAGCACCGAGTGGTGGGATCACATCGTCATGGAAGTCTGGGATGACGAGCAGTGGCTGCAGAACTTTCGGATGAGAAAAGCCACTTTCATGGGACTGTGTGAGGAGCTCGCCCCAACCCTGCGGCGCAAGGACACGAGATTGAGAGCTGCCCTGCCAGTGGAGAAGCGGGTGGCTATTGCAATCTGGAAGCTGGCAACTCCAGACAGCTACCGGTCGGTCGCAAACCAGTTTGGAGTGGGAAAGTCGACTGTTGGAATCGTGTTGATGCAAGTTTGCAAGGCCATTAATTGCAGCCTACTCAGAAGAACTGTGACACTGGGTAACGTGCAGGAAATAGTGGATGGAATTGCACAAATGGGGTTCCCTAACTGTGGAGGGGCGATAGATGGGACGCACATTCCTATTCTGGCACCACCCCACCTAGGATCCGAGTACGTTAATCGGAAGGGGTATTTCTCTATGGTTCTCCAGGCGCTTGTGGATCACCGTGGGCGTTTCATTGACATTAACACAGGCTGGCCCGGAAAGGTGCATGATGCACGCATCTTTCGGAACACTTGGCTGTTCAGGAAGATGCAGGCCGGGACTTTTTTCCCAGAGCGGAAGATCACGGTAGGGGAAATTGAAATGCCCATTGTGATCCTTGGAGATCCCGCTTACCCGTTAATGCCGTGGCTCATGAAACCCTACACAGAGAGCCTTGACAGCAGCAAGGAACGGTTCAACTACAGGCTGAGCCAGTGCTGAATGACTGTGGAGTGTACCTTTGGCCGTTTAAAGGCCCGCTGGCGATCTCTGTATGGGAAGCTGGACTTGGCCGAAAACAGCATCCCCGCAGTTATATCCGCGTGCTGTGCCCTCCATAATATTTGTGAAGGGAAGGGTGAAAGCTTCACTCAGGCATGGACCTCCAAGGTTCAACACCTGGAGGCTGAATTTGCACAGCCAGAGAGCAGGGCTATTAAAGGGGCCCAGCGCGGGGCTGCAAGGATTAGGGATGCCTTGAGGGAACAATTTGAGGCTGAAAACCAGCAGTGATATCTGGTGAAGTGCAGTAGTTCCAATCTTTAGGAATCAGTTTTTGCTAAGCAGACTTGCAGTGCCTGTTTATTTCCTGGGCTAAGGAGTCTTTTACTTTATGCAATAATAAAGGATGTTTTCAAAGCCAAAAAATCCATTTATTGAAAAGAAAAAAAAATTATTTATTGAAAAGAAACAAGGGGGTGGAGTGGGGAACGGTACAATCACAGATTCGCGTCTGTCCTGTCTGGTGTGCTGTGCAGTGAGTGCTGCACTTCAGGACAGCTATACTGCATGGTGATGGGGGTTGAGTGCAGAGGGTAAGGGTCGTGGTTTTCAGGGCTGGGTGGGTAAGATACTGGTGTTGGAGGCAGCGGGTGGCGTGAAGAACACGGAAGTTGAGGAAAGTGAGTTGGAGGTGACAGTGGGGCACAACGGAAAGAGTTTTGGGACAAGGGCTGTAGGGGGAGGTGGCGTTTGCGTTTGTGGTACTGCTCCTCTTTCTGCAAGGCTACCAGCTCCTGGATAGGGTCTGCTTGATGCTCCAGGATGCTTATGAGCCGATCCGTGCTTTGCTGCCGGTGCTCGGTGCTTTGCCGCCGGTGCGCTGCATTTTCCCGGCGGATCCTGCTTTCTCTCTCCCTCCAGTTCTGTGCTTGGGGAGAGCCAACAGCTTCAGGGGGCACCTACACTGAACACTGTCCCAACATTTTCCACAGGAGTTCGTCCTGGACGATATCTCGCTGCTGAGGGTGACCTGGGAAGCAAGGGAGGGTCTTCTACTGCAATGTGGCTTCCGCCCTGGCCCATATGCAGCTTGCCTGTGTGCAGCAATGGTCCCCCCGCCCCTCACGGCACAGTGGCGCGGACACGTTAGCCTGGCTGGGACAAGGACCACAGTGGCTCTCCCGATAAACCTGCACAAACGCATTGCACACGTTCTGGATGAGACATTCGAGGAGATTACCGAGGCCGATTACCGCGATGTGATAAACCACATCAATGCACTATTCCGCATCTAGGCATGCATGCCTAACCCTCCTCTCCCAAAGAGCCCGCACCGAAAAAATTCCTTCCCGAAAAAAACCCGCTTACTGGGAACCTGCTCTTCTGTTTGTCCTCCACCAAGTACCGGCCGCTGCAACTGGCTACCTTCCTCCTGGCTCGAGAAGAGCTCCTGGCTGCACGGCTCCAGGGATTCCGGGGTGTCTCCATCCGGCCCACCACCATCACTCCCGTTTTCCTCCTCCTCCTCTTCTTCCTCCTCCCCCCCACCCCGGCTCTGAAGTGTCCATGGTGGTGCTCGGAGTGGAGGTGGGGTTAACCCCAAGTATCGCATCCAGCTCTTTGTAGAATCGGCAGGTCGCGGGGGGAGCACCCGAGCGGCCGTTTGCGTCTCGGGCTTTGCGGTAGGCACTCCACAGCTCCTTCACTTTAATCCTGCACTGCAGGGCGTCCCGGTCATGGCCCCTTTCCATCATGTCCTTTGATACCTTCCCGAAGGTATCGTAATTCCTACGGCTGGAGCGCAGCTGGGACTGGACAGCTTCCTCCCCCCAAACACTGATGAGGTCCAGCAACTCGCCATTGCTCCATGCTGGGGCTCGCTTGGCACGTGGAGGCATGGTCACCTGGAAAGATTCGCTGATAGCACTCCACGCCACGCCGGGCTGAGCAAACAGGAAGGGGATTTTTAAAATTCCCGGGGAATGTAAAGGGTGGGTCACATGGTTGGTTACCTGAGGCCAGGGCAGTAGAGTTTGAACTGATGACCAGAGTGGCTAGAACAGGCATTGTGGGATACTGCCGAATAATTCTGGAGGCCATTCACAGCGCATTGGGCGGCCACACTGGCACCGCAGCGCTGCAGTGGCAGCGCAATACCGCTATTCCTCTCGGGGACGTGGAGTACATGCAGCGCTGCAACCACGGAGATACAGCGCTGCAAATGCCTTGCCAGTGTGGACGGGGAGTGAGTTACAGCGCTGGGGGCGGCTTTACAGCGCTGCAACTCGCAAGTGTAGCCAAGGCCTCAGAGTTACTAACTGATCGGTCAACCACACACCTCATCTGGAACTGGAAGTGCACAATCAGGCACCAGAAGAGACCAAAATAAAAAGCCAAAACAGAACAGTTCTGTGTTAAACAAAGTTCTACAAAATCAAGGGAAAGTTTAAAAACAGCTTTAGCAAGGTAAGGAAACT
>NW_020681863.1:0-3385 GCF_002925995.2 Terrapene triunguis
TCAAACAGGTTGTCCCTTATCTGTAAGATGCTATAAACTACTTCCACACAGTCGTGCTGATCCTGGAGGACTGGCAGGTCAGGAAGCAAGGTAGCTGGATTAAGGGGCCCACACCTTTCAAAAATTAGGTTAGTGTCTTCTAAGAGTTCGGCCTCTAGCTGTTGCTGCCGATGGGCCGAAAAGACTTGGGTTGTGCCCCTACGCAGAAGGGCTGACAAGGCATGAGAGGTCCAAACCGTGGTAAAATGACCCAGGGTCAGGCTCTTTGCCTTTGTGATCAGCAGGGCAGCTGCTGCCAGAGTCCGGGTGCAGGATGGGGTTCCCTGAGCGACAGGGTCGATCTGCTGAGAGTAAAAAGCAAGCGGGAAATGGTGGGGCCCGCTCAGCTGGGTAAGGACGCCACTAGCAATTCCGCCCCTCTCATGGACAAAAAGGTGAAAGGGTTTGCTGTAATTGGGGGGGCGGAGAGACATGGAGGAGGCCACACTGTCCTTGAGTAACTGAAAGGCTTGGATCGTGTCCGGGGACCACTGCAAAGGGTCAGGAGCAAGGTTAGCAGTGAGTCGGTGGAGCAGTTTGTTTAACTCCCCGCAGGACGGCAACCAGGGGCGACAGAAGCCAATTAATCCTAAGAAACCTCTAAGTTGTTTCTTGGTGTTTGGCAGAGGGCAGTTTTGGATAGTCTTTATGCGGACTGGGTCCATTTGTCTCCCCTCTGGGGTTAACAGGAAGCCCAGATATCGGACCTTCTGTGAGACCCACTGAATCTTGTTAGTGTCTACCTTGTGGCCTCTGGTGTGTAGGTATAATAAAAGTGCCTTACCATCGATGCGGAGGGCAGCTTCTTCGCGGTTACCTAATAGGATGTCATCTACGTATAGGACTAACGTGGATCCCTGCGGACTGGTGAAGCCTTCCAAGTCGTGGCGGAGGCATTGGCTGAAAATCGTGGGGCTGTCTCTGTAGCCTTGAGGAAGTCGTTGCCAGACATAACTTTGTCCCTCCCAGGTGAAACCAAAGAGATACTGAGAGTCTGGGTGCACAGGAATGCTGAAAAAGGCTGATTTTAAGTCAATAACAGTGAACCACTCAGCATCCCAGGGGATTTGGCTGATGATAGTAGCTGGATCAGGAACTACTGCATGAAGAGGGACCACATACTGATTAACAACCCGTAGATCCTGTACAAAGCGCCAACGAATAGGGTCTCCGTCCTTTTTAGGAGGCTTTTTGACAGGCAGTATAGGGGTGTTACAGGGAGTGCGCTGAGGGCGGACTAGCTTTTGTGCAATGAATCCCTCGATAATGGGGCGGATGCCCTCCCGGGCTTCAGCGACAGGGGATATTGAGGGACTGACGGGGGGGTTAAGGAGGGCTTCACTTGAATCCTTACTGGCTCTGCCGAAAGGAGCAGGCCAACATCAGTGTCAGAAATTCCCCAGAAGGTTAAAGGCAAGTCAGTGAGGTCAGGGGAGAGAGAGGGAGGGGTTTCCCAATTACCCTGAGTTGGGGCTGAATCTTCTAACACTGTCATCAATAATCCTACCCCTTCAGGAGTGCAGGTTAAAGTAGCCTCAAGCTTACAGAGTAAATCCCGGCCCATCAAAGGGATCGGACAAGCTGGGGAAAAAAGAAAACGGTGAGAAAAACATTTATCAGCATAAATAACATTTAGAGGCAAAGTGAGTCCCAGAGACTGTGGGTTGCCCTCCACCCCAGTTGCAGTTTTAACCTCAGAGGATAGCCAGGGAGAGGGGGCATGATTTAAAAGAGAGAAAGTAGCTCCAGTATCAATGAGGAAAGAGACAGGCAGTCCTTGGACTGAAAGTGTTAGATGAGGCTCTTTGCTGGGAGGGGAGAAAGTGAGGAAGGAGCCGGCTAAAGGAAATAAGACCATCACATTGTTTGCCTTCGCCCTCGGGGTACCGTCATTGAGGAGGCTGAGTTTGCTGCAGCTGCTGCTGTTGCCCGTAGTTGATCCAGGCCTGGGGAACGGGCTGAGCTGGTGGTGCAGGGGTGTATTCGTCCCTGGTGTAAGTATCTGCGGATGCGACCGGACCCTCTGGGCGTCCCCAGGGGCATTTACGTTTAAAGTGACTGGGCTGTCCGCACTGAAAACGATTTCCTGGTGGCTGGGGTTGCCAGGACCCTCTTCCCCGAGCACCCTGAAATCCCCTGCCACGGCCACGGCCTCTGCCTCGAACACCGCCGCGAAAAGCTAAAGCCATCAACTTATATTCTTCCTTTTTCTCTTTCTTTTTACTACTTTCCCTTTCTTTCTCCCATGCAAAATCAGCTACGTCCAACACTGAAGTGACTGACTCACCTCCCCAACCAGGGCGAAACTTTAAGAAATAATCCCTTACAGGGGGCACTGACTGATTCACAAAAAACGAAATAAGCCTTTATATTCCACAATATTAGTATGTTGTCCACAAAAGGTTGGTCGTGCACCTGTAAAGGCATTTCTCTACTTACACCTTTATCACTCACAAAAGGTTTGGCGGAGGCAGCCTCTGGGCTATCCTCAGGGGAGGGGTATGCAACCTGCTGCATCTGCTTGATCTTTTGCCTAGTAATTACTCCTCCCGAGGTGTGCCCTTCCATTTCCCCCTTATCCCTCTGCAGAGATTCCGATCTGGAGTCCTGCAGATTCCCCTCTGCGCCCTGGAGAGAGTTCCCCTGCGGAGGAATAGGGGCAGGTGCAGTGGGGACCAACTGACGAGTCAAAACATGCCGTGGTTTACACCCTTCATTGAAATAACATGGAGGGGGTTCACTCTCGGGAGAATACCTGACTGCCATAATTTTTAAAGATTTCCACAGCTCTGCTGCTGTGTCCCAACAAAACCAGTAACATAACTGTCCCAGATGGTCTTTTTCGATCTGGCTCCTTACTCCTCTTAAGGCAGCCTGCTCGAAAGAGCCATACGAAGGCCACCTCATCTCCGGGTCGGCCAATACCGCGGTATACCCAGTCCAATTCCTTACACACAGTGTGTACAACTTCCTCCTAGACATTCCTGTCTGTACTGGGAGTTTCCCTTCGTTCCATAACTTATTTACAATCCCCAACGGACTCTCAAGAGGCATGCTAGTCCCTTGACCCATGGTGTCTGACAGGAGCCCTCCAACTGGCGTTTATCCTGCTGTCCAGTACACGACCCCTCAATATTGAATTGGCTGGGAGAAATCTCCCGTGGCGCCTGCCAATTCGTATATGAGTGGTCTGACCACTGGACAGAGGCACCGCACCAGAAGGAAATCCCGGACAAGCCCCCAAATTGTTAGGTAAAAAGCAAGTCCTTACTCACCTCTCCAGCACCCGAGTTCGTGCAGAGTTGGTATGGGCTCACAATCTGTCAGAGACCAGACACCAATTCAT
>NW_020681864.1:0-4488 GCF_002925995.2 Terrapene triunguis
AATATCTGTGAGAGTAAGGGGGAGACATTTATGGCGGGGTGGGAGGTTGAGGCAAATCGCCTGGCCGCTGATTACGTGCAGCCAGACACCAGGGCGGTTAGAGGAGCACAGCATGGCACGGTGTGCATCAGAGAAGCTTTGAAAACGAGTTTTGTGACTGGCCAGGCTACGGTGTGAAACATCTGTTTGTTTCTCCTTGATGAACCCTCCGCCCACCCCCCCCCCACCCGGTTAACTCTACTTCCCTGTAAACCAACCACCCCACCCTCCCCTACCCTCCCCCCTTCGAGCACCACTTGCAGAGGCAATAAAGTCATTGTTATTTCACATTCATGCATTCTTTATTAATTCATCACACAACTGGGGGATAATTGCAAAGGTAGCCCGGGATGGGTGGGGGAGGAGGGAAGGAAAAGGACACACTGCAGTTTAAAACTTTAACTCTTATTGAAGGCCAGCCTTCTGATGCTAGAGCAATCATCTCGGGTGGAGTGACTGGGTGGCCGAGGCAGCCCCACCGTGTTCTTGGGCGTCTGGGTGAGGAGGCTATGGAACTTGGGGAGGAGGGCTGTTGGTTACACAGGGGCTGTAGCGGCAGTCTCTGCTCCTGCTGCCTTTCCTGCAGCTCAACCATACGCTGAAGCATATCAGTTTGATGCTCCAGCAGCCGGAGCATCGACTCTTGCCTTCTGTGTGCAAGCTGACGCCACCTATCAGCTTCAGCCCGCAACTTGCTCTGTTCATCCCGCGATTCAGCACGCCACCTCTCCTCTTGTTCATATTGGGCTTTTCTATAATCAGTCATTGACTGCCTCCACGCATTCTGCTGTGCTCTGTCAGCATGGGAGGACATCTGTAGTTCTGTAAACATGTCATCATGTGTCCTACGCTTTCTCTTTCTAATCTTCACTAGCCTCTGTGAAGGAGAAACATTTGCAGCTGGTGGAGGAGAAGGGAGAGGTGGTTAAAAAAGACACATTATAGAAAACAATGGGTACACTCTTTCACTTTAAATTTTGCTGTTCACATTACACAGCACATGTGCTTTCGTTACAAGGTCGCATTTTTCCTCTTATATTGAAGGCCTGCCGGTTTGGTGTGAGAGATCACTCACGCAGTGCCAGGCCACAGATTTCAGCTTGCAGGCAGCCATGGTAAGACACAGTCTTTTGGCTTTTTTAACCTTCTTAACATGTGGGAATGGTTTCAAACAGTAGTGCTCTCATTTCCCATACCAAGCACCCATTGGGTTGGCCATTTAAAATGGGTTTGCAATGTAAAAGGAGGGGCTGCGGTTTCAGGGTTAACATGCAGCACAAACCCAACTAACTCCCCTCCCCCACACACCCAATTCTCTGGGATGATCACTTCACCCCTCCCCCCACTTCACCCCTCCCCCGGCTAACAGCGGGGAATATTTCTGTTCAGCAGAGCAGGAACGGGCACCTCTGAATGTCCCCTTAATAAAATCACCCCATTTCAACCAGGTGACCGTGAGTGATATCACTCTCCTGAGGATAACAAAGAGTGATAAGGAATGGATGTTGTCTGCATGCCAGCAAACACCGGGACCATACACTGCCATGCTTTGTTATGCAATGATTCCAGACTACGTGCTACTGGCCTGGCATGGTAAAGTGTCCTACCATGGCGGACGGGATAAGGCAGCCCTCCCCAGAAACCTTTTGCAAAGGCTTTGGGAGTACATGAAGGAGAGCTTTCTGGAGACGCCCCTGGAGGATTTCCGCTCCATCCCCATACACGTTAACAGACTTTTCCAGTAGCTGTACTGGCCGCGATTGCCAGGGCAAATTAATCATTAATCATTAAACACGCTTGCTTTTAAACCATGTGTAATATTTACAAAGGTACACTCACCAGAGGTCCCCTGTGTGCCCTCAGGGTCTTGGGTGAGTTCGGGGGTTACTGGTTCCAGGTCCAGGGTGACAAACATATCCTGGCTGTTGGGGAAACCGGTTACTCCGCTTCCTTGAGGCTGTGAGCTATCTACATTTTCTCCATCCTCATCTTCTGAACCCTCTTCCCTGTGTGTTTCTCCAGTGAGGGAGTCATAGCACACAGTTGGGGTAGTGGTGGCTGCACCCCCTAGCATGGCATGCAGCTCTGCGGAGAAGTGGCATGTTTGCGGCTCAGCCCCGGACCTTCCGTTTGCTTCTCTGGCTTTGTGGTAGGCTTGCCTTAGCTCCTTAATTTTCACGCGGCACTGCTGTGCGTCCCTGTTATGGCCTTTGTCCTTCATGGCCTTGGAGACCTTTTCTAATATTTTGCCATTTCGTTTACTGCTTCGGAGTTCAGCCAGCACTGATTCATCTCCCCATATGGCGAGCAGATCCCGTACCTCCCGTTTGGTCCATGCTGGAGCTCTTTTGCGATCCTGGGACTCCATCACGGTTACCTGTGCTGATGAGCTCTGCATGGTCACCTGTGCTCTCCACGCTGAGCAAACAGGAAATGAAATTCAAACGTTCGCGGGGCTTTTCCTGTCTACCTGGCCAGTGCATCTGAGTTGAGAGTGCTGTCCAGAGCGGTCACAATGAAACACTGTGGGATAGCTCCCGGAGGCCAATAACGTCGAATTCCGTCCACACTACCCCAATTCCGACCCCCTAAGGCCGATTTTATCGCTAATCCCCTCGTCGGAGGTGGAGTAAAGAAACCGGTTTAAAGGGCCCTTTAAGTCGAAAGAAAGGGCTTCGTCGTGTGAACGTGTCCAGGCTTAATTCGATTTAACGTGGCTAAAGTCGACCTAAACTCGTAGTGTAGACCAGGCCTATGTCAGTGGGAGAAGCTATATCGGTGGGTGTGCAAGCTGTGGTGTTTACCACATTTAAGAAGTTTAAGCAAACTCCATTTTTAAAACCACCTTCGGTCTGGGAATGGAAAAGAAGCTCAATGAATCAGGGTCTGTCCTTCAAAGTCCTGGAGATCACAATTCCATGCTACTGTTGTCATGAGGGTATAGCTCAGTGGTAGAGTGTTTAACTACAGATCAAGTCATCCTTGGTTCAAACCCAAGTGCCCTCTTACAAGCTTCTTCTTTTTTTTTAAAAAAAAGGAAAACATTTTCATTTCCATTCTCCATTATGTTCAGGAGCTCCACTATATGGGGATGCTTGAAATGAATGTAAACACTCAACGTTTCACTGTCCAAATGCATAAAAAATTAGGAAACTTGTCCATCAGCTGAAATCAGTTCCAATCCTCTAAGTGTCTAGTTTATATTTTCATCAATTAAACAAAGGTATAATATGAATGTACATTTGCAGAAACCTCTTCTCCATGGGCTATGTTGTGCAGAAGAACAAGAACCACATCCAATTGCAGTTCAGGAGTCTGACGAGCAAAGGCAACTTGGTGCAGACTAAAGTCACCAGCACCTTGGCTCCTTCACATTCAACCAGCAGCTGGGTCCCCAGGACAAGGAATGAGAAGACAGTGGCTGTGAGCAGGAAAATAGCCAAGGAGCTGGCTAAAGCTGTCAAGATCCCCAGGAAGATCACCATGCCCATGTCTAGAATGTGGTGACTGCAGTGGGGACCAAAAAGGCAGAGAAAAGCCCTCAAAATTCACCAGGTGGAAGAGGTGGATGAGGCTTTTTTTAAACAACTAACAAAATCATCCAAAGCCCAAGATTTGGTGGTGATGGGGGACTTCAACTATCCGGATATATGTTGGGAAAATAACACAGCGGGGCACAGACTATCCAACAAATTCTTGGACTGCATTGCAGACAACTTTTTATTTCAGAAGGTTGAAAAAGCTACTAGGGGGGAAGCTGTTCTAGACTTGATTTTAACAAATAGGGAGGAACTCGTTGAGAATTTGAAAGTAGAAGGCAGCTTGGGTGAAAGTGATCATGAAATCATAGAGTTTGCAATTCTAAGGAAGGGTAGAAGGGAGAACAGCAAAATAGAGACAATGGATTTCAGGAAGGCGGATTTTGGTAAGCTCAGAGAGCTGATAGGTAAGGTCCCATGGGAATCAAGACTGAGGGGAAAAACAACTGAGGAGAGTTGGCAGTTTTTCAAAGGGACACTATTAAGGGCCCAAAAGCAAGCTATTCCGCTGGTTAGGAAAGATAAGAAATGTGGCAAAAGACCACCTTGGCTTAACCACGAGATCTTGCATGATCCAAAAAATAAAAAGGAGTCATATAAAAAATGGAAACTAGGACAGATTACAAAGGATGAATATAGGCAAACAACACAGGAATGCAGGGGCAAGATTAGAAAGGCAAAGGCACAAAATGAGCTCAAACTAGCTACGGGAATAAAGGGGAACAAGAAGACTTTTTATCAATACATTAGAAGCAAGAGGAAGACCAAAGACAGGTTAGGCCCACTGCTTAGTGAAGAGGGAGAAACAGTTTCAGGAAACTTGGAAATGGCAGAGATGCTTAATGACTTCTTTGTTTCGGTCTTCACCGAGAAGTCTGAAGGAATGCCTAACATAGTGAATGCTAATGGG
>NW_020681864.1:4588-4846 GCF_002925995.2 Terrapene triunguis
TAGGCCCACTGCTTAGTGAAGAGGGAGAAACAGTAACAGGAAACTTGGAAATGGCAGAGATGCTTAATGACTTCTTTGTTTCGGTCTTCACCGAGAAGTCTGAAGGAATGCCTAACCTAGTGAATGCTAATGGGAAGGGGGTAGGTTTAGCAGATAAAATAAAAAAAGAACAAGTTAAAAATCACTTAGAAAAGTTAGATGCCTGCAGGTGACCAGGGCCTGATGAAATGCATCCTAGAATACTCAAGGAGCTAATAG
>NW_020681865.1:0-2224 GCF_002925995.2 Terrapene triunguis
TCCCAGAGGTTCAGCCATGCCGGTTGCCCTGAGCATATCGCCCTGGTGCTCCCTGCTCTGCACTGGTTCCCCCAGAACGCAGTCTGTGCTGATGCTCCCAGGCCCCATGGGACGGGGTCTGGCTTGCTGAGATACACCTCTCCCTCACCCACCTTGGGGTGCCTGCCGCCAGAGCTGTGAAACCACCAACCAGCAATGGGCACTGCTGATCAGTGACCACAGCAGCCAGGCCCAGCCTGGGGAGCTCACCATGGTGAGAGACACGAGACCTTGGACCTTATGGAGCTCAGAATTAAAGCCAGACGCTGCTTCTCTCGGCAATAGACTCACCCATACTCATATGCTCACACATTCACACACACGCTCACACTGACATGCCCCCCTGCCCCCAAACACACACATTAAGGACTGGTCAACATCTAACCGAGTGATTGAGTCCTGCATGCCAGATGGGAGGGGAGTGATATTACTGTGATAAGAACGGCCATACGGGCTCAGACCAATGGTCCATCTAGCCCAGTTTCCTGTCTTCCAACAGTGACTGGTGACAGATACTTCAGGGGGAATAAACAGAACAGGGCAATTATCGAGTGATCCATCCCCTGTCATCAGGGCCGGCTCTAGGTTTTTTGCTGCCCCAATCAAAAAAATTTTGGGCTGCCCCCCACCCCAGCCCTGGGCTTTCCCCCTTCCCCCCCCCAACTGCACCCTCCTACCGCCCCAGCCCTGGGTCACTGGTAACTCGCTCCCAGGGCGAGTCATTCAGCAGGAATTTTGGATGTGCACAGAACACAGACAGGATTGGTTCCCATATGGTTACAGAACTGCAGTAAAGTGGAACAATTTTCAGCTTGTGTGACTGGAGGATATCTGGATGCATATTATAAGACTGTCCTACATAAATGAGGAAAAGTTGAGGTGCCTTTATTATTCTTTTGTTCCATTCTTTGTTTCTATGGGGAATGCGCTATCACGCTCTTCCTTTTAAACAAATAAAACTAAAACTTAAAAAACAAACAAACAAACAAACAAGCAATGGCTGTTGAAACTAGCAATTCCAGTCTTAATAACCACTGGGAAGCATTTCTTGCTCAATTTATTCTACTTTTTCTACAGCAAGTTACAGTGGATCAGTATATTTGATTTGGGGGAAATGAAGTAACAGCTGCCCAAATTGAGCTTGAGCACTCCTGAATTTTGAGGGTGTTCAAATCTGGAAGGCAGGTGCTATATTCCCTTTCTGAATATTAGCTATATCTGGAAAGGAAAAGTCAATTTCTGCTTCCATGGCTCAGAAGTGGAAATCCTCCTAAGTGCCTGGTACTGTATCTAAAGCTGCCCAGGTCCAGAGCCTCCCCTCCCTTACTTTTCATTTTAAATTCTAGTGAGATCCACATACCTCCCTTGCCAGGCTTCAGATAGAGAGGTGCACCGTCCATTTAGTCCCCCCAATTCCTTCTTTGGGGGAGAGCCCAGGGCTGGGGCAGCAGGGGAGTGCAGGTGGGGGCCAGAGCTGGGGCAGCAGGGGGTATGGGTGGGGGAGAGTCCAGGGCTGGGGCAATACAGGGGTGCAGGGGGAGGCGGCAAAAAACCTAGAGCTGGCTCTGTTCCTACCATTCACAGCAAGCTGCAGATTTCAGTACCATATTCCTTCCCCCACCCTTTCCTGTGGCTAGTGGCCAAGGGAATGCTAGGAAATGTAGTTCTTTCCCTGCTCCAGGGCTGGCTCTATAGGCAGGGAGCTAACTAAGGAACTACAGCTCCCAGGGCCCCCTGTTGGTTCTCAGCTCCCATGCTGGATTCTTGCGCCCCTTGCAAATCTGCCGCCCCAAGCAACTGCTTGCTTTGCTGGTGCCTACAGCCGGCCCTGTCCACAACCCCCTGCTGCGTGTCCAGGGGTGGCTCTAGGCACCAGCAAGCAAGCACGTGCTTGGGGCAGCCCATTTGCAGGGGCGGCAGGGATCCAGCATGGGAGCCGAGAACCTGGGAGCTCCCTGCCTATAGAGCCAGCCCTGGAGCAGGGAAAGAACTACATTTCCCAGCATTCCCTTGGCCACTACCAACAGGAAAGAGGGGGAGGGAGTGAGGAAGCTGAGACCTCATGCTGTCGCCTGCTGTGAATGGAGAGCTGCACTGTGAGTAGGGATTCCACATTTTAACATTCAAAAAACAGGACACTCCACAGGGAGGGAGGGAGGGTAGCCCCACCCTGCCCCCATCCACT
>NW_020681865.1:2324-6325 GCF_002925995.2 Terrapene triunguis
CCTCCCTCCGACTGCCCCCCCCCCGGAGCGCCCTACCCCTTCTCCAACCTCCTTACCGTGCCACTCAGACCAGCGTCTGACTAGTTATTTATTTATTTACTTATTTTTGCTGGCTTCTGTACCAGCCATTGGATTGTGTTATAACTTTCTGTGCTAAATACATCCCCCACCATATACACACAAGCAGTTACTGCTCACATATCTAGCATACCGTACAGGGTGTGCAAACAGCATTGGATAGGGCAGAACCCTGAGTGCACGCACTAAATGCTAGCAATTACTAAACTCTTACTAAAAGAGTTTATCGATGAAAATTTTGGAAATTATTTTGTGCAAATAAAACATTTTTATAGAAATTATTACATCTGAAAAGCAAAAGTGGTTCAGTGAGCAGATAGATGAGGCCAGAAATCCCACACGGGACACTCCAAGTACTACAGAAAAGCTGGGAAGGTGTTCATTGGTTCTTGTAGCTCATCCATCTTCCTCTCTGGGGTCCCCTCAGGTTGTGGCACAGACTCCAACAGGCTCTGTTAAGCTGCAGAAGTTAAACACAGGCAACGTCTATTAAAGGGAACCTGCCATAATGTTTTGCAATGACAGTGCACACTGCTGTGGGGCGGTCACCCTAGTGGCTGCAGTGTTCAGTGGATAAAATCTCTAACCCTGCCGACAAAGCTTTTAGCTCAAGTCTGTTCCTGGAGCCTGAGGTGCTGGGCTCTGTTGCTCCTGCTCCCTCCAAGTAGTTTCACTGGAGACTGTTCTCTGAAGCAGCTGGGTTTATCATTACAAATCTCAGCCAATGCTGTATCAGCAGTTCACCAAGAAATCCCTCTCACTAGAGTCTTTCACCACCTTAGGAGGTCATCTAGTGCAACCCCCTGCTCAAAGCAGGACCAATCCCCAATTTTTGTCCCAGATCTCTAAATGGCCCCCTCAAGAACTGAACTCACAACCCTGGGTTTAGTAGGCCAATGCTCAAACCATTGAGCTATCCGTCCCCCCAATCCCTCCCAGGCTGTGGAATCTCCCTCATTGGAGGTTTTTAAGAGCAGGTTAGTCAGGCATGGTCTAGATCAGTGGTTCCCAAACTGGGATTCATGAACCCCTGGGGGTTCGCAAATTGTTACAGGGGGTTCTCGGGAAAAAATTCCCTAATGGCGGACAGAGCTGTCCATAGGGACCCCGAGCATCGCGAGGCCAGCAGCCCGGAGCCCTTGGACTGCCAAGAGCTAAGCAGATCAAAGCAAGCATATCTATCATACTGAGGAGCTTTAAACTTCAAGACTCCCTATAAGAAATGGAAAGGGAGGTGGATATTTTTTGCTGTTTTTAAAATTAAATAGGCAGCTAGTATTGTTTTTAAATTATTATGAAGAACAACTTTTAAGCTCTGTTGTAACGTGTGTTGTTTGCCTGGACTGCTCAAGACCTGAATGCTTGTGTAGGAGGAACTCTGAGTTGGCTTCTTAAATACCTTCATACTGTTTCACATCTGATACTCCTTGATGAAACATAGGAGCCTTTTCTTATAAACAGGCTTATTCAAAGTGATACAAGCTACGAAAGTGAGACCTTGGAAGAGTGTTGCCGTTTTCATAATGTAATAAAAATACTGTAATGATATATAATAATTAATAATAAATAATGTGTAATAAGCATGTCATAAAAACAAATTTTATATTTCCAAGATCACTGCTTTTATAATTTATACTCAGGTAAAGGGGAAAATCCCTGGAAATATTCATTTTTAGGAGGGGGTTTGCGAGACTTGACATTTTAGTGAAAGGGGTTCACAGGCTGTTAAAGTTTGGAACCACTGGTCTAGATAATACCTAGTCCTGCCATGAGTGCAGGGGACTGGACTAGATGTCCTCTTGAGATCACTTCCAATCCTACAATTCTATGGTACTAGAGCAGGGGTCTCAAACTCAAATGACCACGAGGGCCACATGAGGATTAGTACATTGGCCCAAGAGCCACATTACTCAAACTTCCCCCCCGCCACCCTTGGCCACACCCCCACTCCACTCCCTCCATGAGGCCCCGCCCCTTCCCCAAAATCCCCACCCCAACTCTGCCCCCTCCCTGCCCCAAGGGGGTGCAGGAGGGGTGTGGTGGGGGCTCAGGGCAGGGAGTTGGGGTGTGGGGTGCAAGAGGGGTGCATGGTGCAGCAGGGGGCTCAGGGCAGGGGGGTCGGGGTGCAGGAGGGTCTCAGGGCAGGGGATCAGGGTGTAGGAGGTGTGCGGCAGGGGGCTCGGCAGGGGGTCGGGGTGCTGGAGGGTTTCAGGGTGCGGCAGGGGGCTCAGGACAGGGGGTCAGGGTGCAGGAGGGGTGCGGGCTGTGGCGGGGGCTCAGGGTGTAGGAGGGGTGCGGCAGGGGGTCGGGGTGCAGGAGGGGTGCAGGCTCTGGCCCGGCATGCACTGGGGGCAGGTTTCCTGCCTGCCTCCCCTGCTCCTGCGCTGCTCTGGGAAGAGGCCGGAACCTGGGGGAGGAGGGGCACAGGGGTCTGTGTCACTGTTGCGTCCAGGCACCACCCCCAGCAGCTCCCATTGGCCGTGGTTCCTCGTTCCCAGCCAATGGGAGCTTCTGGGGGCGGTGCCTGGATGCAACAGTGACAGACCCCTGTGCCCCTCCTCCCCCAAGTTCCAGGAGCTTGCCGGAGCAGTGTGGGGGCAGGGCGGCCAGGCAGGAGCCTGCCCTGCCCCCAGTGCGCGTTGGGTCGGAGCCCCTGTACATAAACACTGGGGGGAGCGGGAGGTGCTCGCGAGCCGCAGAAAATAACCCCATGGGCCGCATGTGGCCCGCGTGTTTGAGACCCCTGCAGTAGAGCAATAGTTGGAGATTTCCCTAAAATCCTCATTGTAGACAAGGCCTATAAGTGGGAGCGAGGATCTCCTGTCACTACCTCTAGGCTAAAATCCACAAGCAAATACTGATGGCTGTTCAGAGATGGTCACTTGAAAAGAGGCGATGGGTCTCTTGTCACTTACCCTGAGCTACAGTGTAGCCGTCTCCCTTCCTCCCTGCAGAGAAAAGGCAAATTTCAGTGAATTCAACTCCCAAGGTAGGAACCGACTCCGATCTGTGTCCGCGGCTCAGAAACAGGGCCCCTGGCCTAGCACAGCCCCCTGGCGCTCAGTAATGGACTCAAGATCCCAGGCGCTCACAATCGGCAGGAGACAAAGACACAACGAGACAGTTTCCAAAGACCTCAGTGCACTGGGGGCACTGAGCTCATTGGAAAACCTAACCCCATATAAACTGTACCCGTACCCAGTTTCTGGGTCTGGCCCTCCAGCAGCTCCCATGGGAGTCATTAGCTCAGTCCCACAGTGGGACAGTTACACCGTACGGACACTGGTTCCTGTACTGCTGTTGTCCTTAGGTGGGTGTGCAGGGCCCAGGAAGTCCAGGGAATCCCCCCATCCCAGCCTCTTTACCTGGGCGTTTCTTTTTTCGGACGACTACTCCAATTATAACACCAATCAGGACAACTGCAGTGATAACTCCAGCCACAGTGGGAATCAGATTGTTATTTGGTTCTGAAATGGAATGGAGAGAATGATCAATGGGGAACCTCCTCCCTCCCCCCTCCCACTAAAACCCTCCTTTCATCCCACTGCAGGGATCAGTCCGTCAGCTCCCAAGATAAGGGCTGAGTCCTGCAACCTTCCTACCCCTTCCACTGCAGCCATCATGCATTGCACCCCACCATAGAAAGTCGTGGACACTAGACCCAGCCTCTACCACTTCAATTCATAATAAATATTTAGCACTTAAAATTGACGACTTTTATAACATTAATAAATCTTCATAAACCTAACTATGGGAGAGCATGGATGTCAGTATCGTCCCTAAACGGGAAAGGAGGAAGACTTGCTGAAGATCATACAGTGAGTCAGTGCAAGAGCCAGGAATAGACCAGACCTCAGGAATCCTGACTTCCAGCCCCTCCCGCTCTAACCCACTAGCCCCCACTCCCTTTCTAGAGACAGAAC
>NW_020681866.1:0-1802 GCF_002925995.2 Terrapene triunguis
TAAGAATGAAAACCACATACTTCCTTGTCCACACTAAAGACACACACACATCCTCTCTCTTCTGTCGCTTCACAAAAACACAATCATCCCTTCACTAAGCTATCGATTGGGCATGTTGAGAAATTGCAATTTGCTTGCTACTGTCAAATAAATTATCTCCCATTTTCATGTTAAAAAGTGTGTGGAGGGGTATTGGTTGTTACAAGTTCTCTCTCTCTCTCTCAAGCTGTGTCCCTAAAAAGCTACAAGTGAATTAAAGGAAACACGGGGACCCCTGTTTGTGCAGTGTATTACTGCTGGTAAAAAAGTGCCGGGCTGTGTTTGAGGGGTTTTGTTCATTGGCGACTGGTTGTTTTAGGATCTGTTGTTCTTGGTTTTATTCCTATTTTATTATGTTTGTTTTGATTATTCTCACTTGACTCCCTTTCATTTCTAACAGCACCCCCGGACTCCACCAGCTGCATCTGGGACTGGGCACCTGATGGAAAATCCACAATGATCATTGTTCATACCTATGGACTCTCACTAGGGCGAAAAGGGTCATTTAAGCAACAGAGAAAGAAAGATAAGTTGCCAGCTAATACAGTGGAGGGAAGTATAGATGGAGAGAGAGAATACAATACAGGGGAAATTGCAGATGGATAGAGAGATAATACAGTGAAAAAACAATGGATGAATAGCTAGTGGAGTATTAGAAATATAGAAACAGATAAGCTAATAATAACGGAACATTGTTTGGATTCGACTGTGAGAAAGAAAGAAAGAAATGCATGGATTAGATAGATAGATAGATAGATAGATAGATAGATAGATAGATAGATAGATAGATAGATAGATAAGGAGGTTTATACAGACAAACAGAAATAGAGACCGTACAATTAAAAACACATACTCTGAAGGTTCCCTGTATTTTCAAACATTTCCTCACCTTTCCAAGCTTCTAAAACGAACACAAACTGTACCCACACTGGCATTGCTCGCTGAGCTGGCGGGTAACTTGTCCCTGTCAGGATAAAGGAGCGCGCGGGGGGGGGGGGCGGGGGGGGGCGCTAGCCCTTAACTGCACAAACAAAATGCGCTGCCGCTTCTGCCTATCGCAGCCTCCGACACGCGGCTGCCGGGTTTGGAACAGGAAACGAAGTCACCCCCCTTCCCACACCACACCCTGCCCTGGAGAGGGGCGGAGACTCCGGTCTGAGGGTCTCAGGGCTCCCCGGGAGCCGGGCGGGTTATTGTGAGGTTCTTACACCGACCCGAAGTGTGTCAGGCGCTACAGGGGACAAGCACAAACCCAGGTCTGTGCTCCCAGCACCTCACAGCCGAGACCCCGGTGAGAAATGCTCCAGCGCAGCCTGAGACCGGCCTGCTGCAAGCCTCCCCCGGGAAGCAAACGCTGCTCCGGGCTCGTGAGCAATGGTCTCTGGGTGTGGGAAGAGGCTTTGGGATTCCCCTGGGCTGGTAACTATCTCCCCTAGGACACAAAGGGCCGCGCATCGCAGGGGAATAAAGTCTCACATCTGGGCTGGGAGTCAGGCTGCCCCCACGCGGCCCCGTCTTTTTAATCCGCTCCTTCACACGCGGTAACCCTTGCTCAGGTTTGGTGCCCACTGGAATAGCCGCAGAGGCGGGCTGGGATTGCAAACCGCCGGGTTTGAGTTTCGGTCCCTTCTGTAACCCGGAGGGACGCGCCTCTCTCAGTTCGTCTCTCCCTCGGCCTCCAACTGCCCTGAAAGTCCCTGTGAATTCACCTCCCCCTTTTGTCCCAGCCGCCCTGTGTCCGTGTCGCTGTGCCTCTCTCCTGG
>NW_020681867.1:0-1170 GCF_002925995.2 Terrapene triunguis
GCCAGGGAAGATAATGGAGCAAGTAATTAAGGAAATCATCTGCAAACGCTTGGAAGGTGGTAAGGTGATAGGGAACAGCCAGCATGGATTTGTAAAGAACAAGTCATGTCAAACCAATCTGATAGCTTTCTTTGATAGGATAACGAGTCTTGTGGATAAGGGAGAAGCTATGGATGTGGTATACCTAGACTTTAGTAAGGCATTTGATATGGTCTCGCATGATATTCTTATCGATAAACTAGGCAAATACAATTTAGATGGGGCTACTATAAGGTGGGTGCATAACTGGCTGGATAACCGTACTCAGAGAGTTATTAATGGTTCCCAATCCTGCTGGAAAGGCATAACAAGTAGGCTTCCGCAGGGGTCTGTTTTGGGACCGGCTCTGTTCAATATCTTCATTAACGACTTAGATATTGGCATACAAAGTACGCTTATTAAGTTTGCGGATGATACCAAACTGGGAGGGATTGCAACTGCTTTGGAGGACAGGGTCATAATTCAAAATGATCTGGACAAATTGGAGAAATGGTCTGAGGTAAACAGGATGAAGTTTAACAAAGACAAATGCAAAGTGCTCCACTTAGGAAGAAAAAATCAGTTTCACGCATACAGAATGGGAAGAGACTGTCTAGGAAGGAGTACGGCAGAAAGGGATCTAGGGGTTATAGTGGACCACAAGCTAAATATGAGTCAACAGTGTGATGCTGTTGCAAAAAAAGCAAACGTGATTCTGGGATGTATTAACAGGTGTGTTGTGAGCAAGACACGAGAAGTCATTCTTCCGCTCTACTCTGCTCTGGTTAGGCCTCAGCTGGAGTATTGTGTCCAGTTCTGGGCACCGCATTTCAAGAAAGATGTGGAGAAATTGGAGAGGGTCCAGAGAAGAGCAACAAGAATGATTAAAGGTCTTGAAAACATGACCTATGAAGGAAGGCTGAAAGAATTGGGTTTGTTTAGTTTGGAAAAGAGAAGAGTGAGAGGGGACACGAGTTTTCAGATATCTAAAAGGGTGTCATAAGGAGGAGGGAGAAAACTTGTTCACCTTAGTCTCTAAGGATAGAACAAGAAGCAATGGGCTTAAACTGCAGCAAGGGAGGTCTAGGTTGGACATTAGGAAAAAGTTCCTAACTGTCAGGGTGGTTAAACACTGGAATAAATTGCCTAGGG
>NW_020681868.1:0-2682 GCF_002925995.2 Terrapene triunguis
GCCGCCCAGGAGGCACAAGCCCAGACGTACAACCGGGGCGCCCAAACACGGGATTTTGTACCCGGAGACCGGGTATTACTCCTCCTCCCCTCCAGCGAGTCGAAGATACTGGCTCGCTGGCAAGGGCTGTACGAGGTAGTCCGGAAAGTGGGGCCGGTCACATATGAGATCGACCAGCCCGATCGGAAGAAGAGGATCCAGCGGTACCATATCAACCTGCTTAAGCCCTGGCGGGAACGGGAAGGGCTTTTGATTAACCCCTACCCACCAGAACCCGAGCTAGGGCCCCAGATCGCCCATATCCAGGACCCTGAGGAACCCCAACTGGGGGAGACCCTAACGGAGGACCAACTCAAGCAAACCCGGTGTCTCCTACAAGCCTTCCGTCACACCTTCACGGCCCAACCGGGAGCCACCACCCTGGTGTACCATAGGATCCAAACGGAGCCAGGCGTGGTGATTCGCGGCGCGACCAGGCCTTTGCCATATCACCGGAGATGCGTCGTAGATGAAGAGGTACGGGCAATGCTGGACCTGGGGGTGATTGAACCCTCGCACAGCGAGTGGCGAAGCCCAGTAGTGCTGGTACCAAAGCCTGACAGCTCCCAACGGTTCTGCATCGACTTTAGGCGCGTGAATGCCATCTCCAAGTTCGATGCATACCCCATGCCCCGGATAGACGAGCTGTTGGCCCGGTTAGGAGGAGCTCGCTACATCACGACCCTTGACCTCAGCAAGGGGTATTGGCAAATCCCCCTGGACCCTATTTCCAGGGAGAAAACGGCGTTCGCCACCCCTACGGGCCTATACCAATTTACCCGAATGCCCTTCGGCCTGCACGGGGCCCCGGCTACGTTTCAGCGCCTGATGGACCGCCTCCTCCAACCCCACCAAGACTACGCGGCGGCCTATTTGGATAACGTGGTCATTTACAGTCCGCAGTGGGAGAACCATCTAGAAAGGGTCGCTGCCGTCCTGAGGTCCCTGCGGGCGGCCGGGCTAACGGCCAACCCGAAAAAGTGCTGCATCGGCCGGCAGGAAACCAAGTATCTGGGGTACGCTATCGGACACGGACAGATAAAACCGCTGGTGGACAAGGTGCAGGCCATCGCGACCTGCCCCCCGCCCGCCACTAAACGGCAGGTACGCCAGTTTCTGGGGCTGGCGGGGTATTATCGACGGTTCATCCCCCAATTTGCAGCGATTGCAGCCCCCTTAACGGGGCTCTTGACGAAGGAAAGCCCCCGGCAAGTGGTCTGCACCCGCGAATGTGATGAGGCCTTTCAGACCCTCAAAACAAGCCTCTGCCAAGAGCCAGTCTTATATAGCCCCGATTTTAACCAGGCCTTTGTCCTGCAGACTGACGCTTCGGAGGTAGGACTCGGGGCGGTCCTCTCCCAAGAGATCGGCGGGGAAGAGCATCCGGTCCTTTACATCAGTCGGAAGCTGTTCCCCCGAGAGAAGAACTATGCGGTGGTAGAAAAGGAAGCCCTAGCCACGAAGTGGGCTTGTGACGCCCTACGCTATTACCTCCTAGGAGCCCCTTTTGTCTTGGTCACCGACCACTCTGCTCTTCAGTGGTTGGCCCGCATGAAGGACCATAATATGCGGCTGCAGCGGTGGTACTTGGCGCTGCAACCTTATGCCTTCACCGTTCGCCATCGGGCCGGGAAAGACCACGCAAACGCTGACTTCCTTTCCCGCCTAGGAGGTATGGAAGGGTCTGGCCCCGGTACCCGGGTGCCAGCCTTGAGGGGGGGGGCCGTGTAGCGGGGCGGCCTGGCTCCCAGCCGCCTCTGGAAGGGACGAGCCGGAACAGCCGCCAGAGTGGGCGGAGCCACCGCCACCTGTCCCCGCCCCCCAGAAGTCAAGGGGCGGGACAGGAAGTATAAAGGCCAAGCCGCAACGCTCAGTATCTGCCCGGCAGCGGGAGAGGACAGACGCTGGTGCCCGAGCTCCCACCGGTCCGAGCCTGCCCCGAGCCCGGTACCCGGAGGAGGACTGGCCGAGCCTGCCCCGAGCCCCGTATCCGGAGGAGCGGCCTGAACCAACCCCCGCCGAGAGTCCGGAGGAACCGGCCAACCTACCCAGCGCTCGAGGCCCGGAGGAGCCCATGGTCTGGGACCCGGTCGACGAGACTCAGGATCTGCAGGTACCTATGGAGGAGGAGATGGGAAGTGGCCCGGGGATAGCAGACCCTGAACCTATGTCAGTGTGTTGCAGTCAGGATCCCCACTGACCCCGTGGCAGACAGACTGCTGCGGATAGGGCCCCGGGCTGGAACACAGTGGAGTGGGTGGGCCTGTGTTCCCCCCCCCGCCACCCCACGCCGGGTGGCAGTCTCTCCTCCTCCTTGCCCAGGGCCAGGACTGCCACAAACTGACCCAGCCCCTGGTTAAGGGCCTGGGCCTCTGAGCGACTGATTGCTTGCTGCCCCGCCCTGATCTAGGGCCTGGGCTGCCGATTGACTATTTAGTTGCTGCCCCGCCCTGATCTAGGGCCTGGGCTATCACAACTGACCCCGCCCTGGCCAAGGGCCTGGGCCTCTGACAGACTAACTGCTACTTGTGTGCTCACTCCCTGCCTAAGGGACTGAGCTCAACTGCTACTTGTGTGCTCACTCCCTGCCTAAGGGACTGAGCTTGAACTGTTAGTTGTGTGCTCCAACCCTGCCTAAGGGAC
>NW_020681869.1:0-1314 GCF_002925995.2 Terrapene triunguis
GGGGGGGGGTTGTGTAAACAGAGGATACCTCTGCCCCCACCCCCTTGGCCCAGCTCCTGCTGGGAAGTGACTTCTGGGCGGGGGTGAGTCTCTCGGGGATTTCCCAAGGAGGGGGGATGTGGTGGGGGATTTTGGGCTCTGGGCCTCATTGGCGCTGGGGGTTTGTTTGCAGTTGCAGAACCGGTGAAAAGCAGTCATTTAAACTAGCGCGAGGGGAGTGGGAACGGTGCGAGGCCGGCGGCGCGGGCGCGAGGGGAGTGGGAACGGTGCGAGGCTGGCGACGTGGGCATGGGGAGCGGGAATAGGGTGAGGCGGGGGCGAGGGGAGCTGGAATGGTGCGATGCGGGCATGAGGGGAGCAGGAACGGTGCAAGGCAGCTGAAGCGGGCGCCAAGGGAGCGGGAACAGTGCGAGGGGAGCGGGAACGGTGCGAGGGGGGCACCAGGGGAGCCGGAACGGTGCGAGGCGGGTGCGAGGTGTGTGACGCGGGTGCAAGGGGAGTGGGAATGGTGCGGGGTGTGTGACGCAGGTGCGAGGGGAGCAGTAACAGCATCAGGCAGCCGAAGCGGGCGTCAGGGGGGCGGGAACGGCGCAAGGGGGGTGTCAGGGGAGTGGGAACGGCACAAGGCAGGCACGAGGAAAGGCCAATACACACACCACTACAAACCCTGTGCTAACCTCTACACGGGTGCAGGGTGCGTGTAAACTTTCTGCCATCGTTTATACCCAGGGCGGGTGCAAGGATGTTTCGCGCCCCCCCCCCCGCGGCAGCTCCCCCCGGCCCGGGGACCTGTGCGGCAGCTCCCCGCCCCAGCTCACCTCTGCTCCGCCTCCTCCCCCGAGCACACCGTTGCTGCTCCATTTCTCCCGCCTCCCAAGCTTAGGGCACCAATCAGCTGTTTGGCGCTGCAAGCCTGGGAGGGAGAGAAGCAGAGCGGGGCGGCGCGCTCAGGGGAGGATGCAGAGCAGAGGTGAGCTGGGGAGGGGAGTTCTCCTGTGTGCCGCCCCCCCTCCCTTACTTGCTGCAGGCAGCTCTCCCCGCACCCCCCTGCCCCAGCTCCCTCCGCCTAAATGCCAACGATGACCGGGGCGGCCGAAGGTCCGGCCGCTGCAGTCGCCGCCGAAGGACCCGAAATGCCGCCCCCCAAATGCTAGTGCCCTAGGTGACTGCCTAGGTCACCTAATGGGTTGCACCGGCCCTATTTATACCAGCGCCAGCCAGCATGAGCCTCTGTGGGGGGTGTCGATGGCTTTAGGCAGAGGGGATGTGGCCCCTTCTTGTAGCCCTGCTGGGTAGGTTTGCAGCCCCCCCCCC
>NW_020681870.1:0-774 GCF_002925995.2 Terrapene triunguis
TCTGAGATCTCCCTTTGAGGCACAGCTGAGATGAATGTGTGGATGACTCAGCCTTGTTGGGGGAATGGAGCCGGTGGAAAATGAAACGTTGGGTCTGATTTCAGTTACACTGGAGCAATTCCACTGGCTTCTCGATTTACACCAGAGTCACTGAGATCCGAATCTGGCCCTGATCTCCATCCCTAGGGCACCTGGGTTCTAACCTGTCTCTGGAAGACCAGGGGGGTCTGGTGGGTTACAGCAGGAGAGGATGGGGGGGCTGGGAGCCGGGACTCCTGGGTTATATCCATGGCTCTGGGAGGGGAATGGGGGCTGGTGGGTTAGAGCAGGGGGAGCTGGGAGCCAGGACTCCTGGGTTCTGTTAGGATTTGTCTACACCTGAAGCCCAATTTGGATTAAGGCCGGGTGCAAACGTCAAGCGCAGTTGCTCTTCCTGACTCCGTCTAGGCACGCTCTCACTGCAGAATTGCTCCACCGTTCTACAAGCCCTTTTCTTGGCTACACCCTGAGGGATTTAGAAACAGCAACCTCTTGGCCAGAGACACAGGGAGGCAGGGGGCCCTCGTCCATTTATCTGTCTGTCCTGGTACATTAGGCACTGGGAGGGTGGGTAAAGGTGGCATCTCAGGGTGACAAAGGAGCTGGGCACAGGGTGGGGGTCCCCTCACTCCCGACCCACAGCCCCCGCTAGCCCAGCCCTGCCCCCTCCCAGCTCTGCCGGTGCCCCTCACTCCCGACCCGCAGCCCCCGCTAGCCCAGCCCTGCCCCCCCCCC
>NW_020681870.1:874-1275 GCF_002925995.2 Terrapene triunguis
CCAGCCCTGCCCCCCCCCGCTCTGCCAGTGCCCCTCACTCCCGACCCACAGCCCCTGCTAGCCCAGCCCTGCCCCCACCCCAGCTCTGCCGGTGCCCCTCACTCCCGACCCTCAGCCCCCGCTAGCCCAGCCCTGCCCCCCCTGTCTGCCGGTGCCCCTCACTCCCGACCCGCAGCCCCATGCAGAGCTAGGCTAGGCTAGCAGGGGCTGCGGGTCGGGAGTGAGGGGCACTGGCAAAGCTGGGGGGGGGGGGAGGGCTGGGCAAGCAGGGGCTGCGGGTCGGGAGTGAGGGGCACTGGCAGAGCTGGTGGGAGCCTTAGGCTGGAGGGGGTCGGGGGTCAGAAGCTGGGGAGGGAGCCTCCCGGACTTACGGCTGCTCCTGTGTCCAGCGGGGTCTGAGT
>NW_020681871.1:0-984 GCF_002925995.2 Terrapene triunguis
CTTGAGGGAAGGGATGGGGAGGGGGCAGGGCCTGGGTTGGAGCGGAGAGTTGAGCACCCCCCGGTCCCGGAAGAAGCCGGTGCCAATGTAAACAGGAGAATTTGGAGTAGGTGCCGAGAAGTGATTTGACCTCTTGATTTGGCCCTGGTGCGACCGCTGCTGGGGATCCTGCATCCGGTTCTGATGCCCACAGTTCCGGAAGGATCTTGATAAATTGGAGAGGGCTCAGAGAAGAGCCACAGAAATGCTGACGTGATTAGTAAACCTGCCTTCGCGTGAGAAACGCCAGCAGTTCGGTCTATTTAGTGCAGCAGAGAAGGTGAAGGGGTGACTTGCTCCCAGGCTAGAAGTACCAACGTGGGGGAGCAAATATTTACGAATGGGCCAGTCAGTCCAGCAGAGGAATGTGGAACCCTGTCCTATGCCTGGAAGTGGAAGCTGGACAAACGGAGAATGGAAATAAATCATGAATTGTGAACAGTGAGGGTAACTTTCCCCAGTTGCTTCGCCATCACTGGCCATTTGGAAATCAAGATGGGATGTTTTTCTCAAAGCTCTGCCCTGGGAATTATGGTGGGGACGGGCTCTGGCCTGGGCTACACAGGTGGCAGACTAGGTGAGCACAACGGTCCCTTCTGGTCGTGGAATCTAGGAATTTAGGAATCCATCCCCCCCATTCCTCCCCTAATCTACAAACAAACCATCCATCTCTCCATCCCTCCATCCATCTAAATACTGCATCCATCCCTCCATCCAGCCATCTAGGCATCTAAATACTACATCCATCCATCCATCCATCCATCCATCCATCCATCCATCTAAATACTCCATCCATCCCTCCATCCATCTAAATACTCCATCTATCCCTCCCTCCATCCATCCATCCATCCATCTAAATACTCCATCCATCCCTCCCTCCATCCATCCATCCATCTAAATACTCCATCCCTCCATCCATCCAGCCATCCCTCCAGCCATCTAAAT
>NW_020681871.1:1084-4075 GCF_002925995.2 Terrapene triunguis
CCATCCCTCCATCCATCTAAATACCCCATCCATCCCTCCCTCCCTCCCTCCATCCATCTAAATACTCCATCCCTCCAGCCATCCCTCCATCTATCTAAATACTCCATCCATCCCTCCAGCCATCTAAATACTACATCCCTCCATCCATCCATTCCTCCATCCATTCCGCCATCTAGCCATCTAAATACTACATCCATCCATCCATCCATCCATCTAAATACTCCATCCATCCAACCAGCCAGCCATCTAGCCATCTAAATATTACATCCATTCATCCATCCACCTAAATACTCTATCCATCCACACACTCACATACCCAACCCTCCATCCATCCATCTAGCCATCTAAATACCCCATCCATCCCTTCAGTGAGTGATAGAACCTGAGATCAGGGCCCCATCGCGCCGGACGCTGCACAGACCCCGACTGAGATCAGGGCCCTGTCGCGCCGGGCGCTGCCCAGACACACAGAGAGAGACAATCCCTCCTTCAAAGCACTGACAATCCAATTTGACATTGGGTGGTGGGGGGAAAAGAGGCACAAAGAGCAGAAGTGGGTTTGCTTAGGTCACACAGCAGGTCAGTGACAGAGCTGGGGAGAGAACCCAGGAGTCCTGACTCCCAGCCCTCCCCCCACTACTGGCAGCACCAGCCTAACAATGTGACCAAGCGGGGGCGGGGGTGACATCTCCGATGACTCAGTGTCCATGGCTGGGGGCTGGGTCCTGGTTCCCCAAGCCTGGGGGGCTGGCATGGGGTTGGCTCAGCCGGTTGGAGCCGTGGGGAACCGACGGTTGGCTCCAGGCTGGTTCCCTGTCACACTAACTTGGAATTGTCTGGAGATGAGATTCCAAGTCCCGTTGCTCCAGGGGATGGCGCTGATGTCCGAGACTTAGACATCTGTGAGGCCTTTGACTTGGTCCCGTGATTAAAAAAACCTAGAAGGATATGAAATGAACACGCCCCCCCCCCATCCCCCGTTCAATGGGTCTAAAAACTGGCTAACCGATAGATCTCTAAATGTGACTGTCAACAGGAATCATTGTCGCATGGGCGTTTCCAGCAGGCAGGTCTCGGCCCAGGGATGCTGGAAAAGATTTGAGGGTCATGGGGGACAATCAGCCGAACGGGAGATCACAGAGCTAATGCCATCCTGGGAGGTATAACCGGGGGAATTGCGAGTCGGAGCAGAGAGGGGATTTGATCTCTGGCTTTGGCCCTGGTGCGACCGCTGCTGGGATCCTGCCTCCGTTTCCGGTGGCCACCTTTCAAGACGGATGTTGATCAGTCGGGGAGGGGTCAGAGAAGAGCCATGAGGACCGGCCTGAGCACGAGATACGCTGTTGAGCTGAACAAAGAGACGGCGAAGAGGTGACTGGATCCCACCTGTACATACCGACGTGGGGGAACAACGATTTAATAGTGACCGCTGAGCCCGATCCAACCGGCTGGAAGTTGCACCTGGACACATTCAGACGGGACGTAAGGCATCAATCATTAGCAGTGAGCGGCATGAGCCCTTGGGAGAATTTCACCCGGGCGCGGTGGGTTCTCCATCACTGGTTGTTTTTCAGTCGAGCTGGGCTGGTTTTCTCTGGGAGATTGTGGGGGACATTCTCTGGCTGGTGTGAACCCTGAAATCTGCTAAAGGGGACTCTCTCTCTCTCTCCCAGGGGCCTGTACTGGGACCAGCGCTGGTCTACATACTCATAAATGATCTGGAAAAAGGGGTAAACAGGGAGGTGGCAAAATGTGCAGATGACACAAAACTACTCAAGAAGTTCAGTCCCAGGCAGACTGCGAAGAGTTACAACGGGATCTCACAAAACTGGGTGACTGGGCAGCAAAATGGCAGATTAAATGCAATGTTGATAAATGCAAAGTGATGCACATTGGAAAACATCAACCTCAGCCTGGACCAGTCCACACAAGAGATCCACTTCCTGGACACTACAGTGCAAATAAGCGATGGTCGCATAAACACCACCCTATACCGGAAACCTACTGACCGCTATACGTACCTACATGCCTCCAGCTTCCATCCAAGACACATCACACGATCCATTGTCTACAGCCAAGCCCTAAGATACAACCGAATTTGCTCCAACCCCTCAGACAGAGACAAACACCTACGAGATCTTTATCAAGCATTCGTAAAACTACAATACCCACCTGGGGAAGTGAGGAAACAGATTGACAGAGCAAGATGGGTACCCAGAAATCACCTACTACAGGACAGGCCCAACAAGGACAATAACAGAACACCACTGGCCATCACATACAGCCCCCAGCTAAAACCTCTCCAGCGCATTATCCACGATCTATAACCTATCCTGGAAAATGATCCCTCACTCTCATAGACCTTGGGAGGCAGGCCAGTCCTCGCTTACAGACAACCCCCCAACCTGAAGCAAATACTCACCAGCAACTACACACCACACCACACCAACACCAACCCAGGAACCAATCCCTGTAGCAAACCTCGTTGCCTACTCTGTCCCCATATCTACTCTGGCGACAGCATCAGAGGACACAACCACATCAGCCACACCATCAAGGGCTCATTCACCTGCACATCCACCAATATATGCCATCATGTGCCAGCAATGCCCCTCTGCCATGTACATTGGCCAAACCGGACAGTCCCTCCACAAAAGAGTAAATGGACACAAATCGGACATCAGGAATGGTAACATACATAAGCCAGTAAGTGAACACTTCAATCTCCCTGGTCATTCTATTACAGATTTAAAAGTCACTATCATTGAACAAAAAAACTTCAGAAACAGACTTCAAAGAGAAACAGCAGAACTAAAATTCATTTGCAAATTTAACACCATTAATCTGGGCTTGAATAGGGACTGGGAGTGGCTGGCTCATTACAGAAGCAGCTTTTCCTCTCCTGGAATTGACACCTCCTCATCTCTTATTGGGAGTGGACTACATCCACCCTGATTGAATTGGCCCTGTCAACACTGGTTCTCCACTTGC
>NW_020681872.1:0-1475 GCF_002925995.2 Terrapene triunguis
TGGAAGAGTAAAATTGTTCAGCATCCCAGACAAAGTGATGGCCACAAGTGCGGACCACTCATGTTAAAGGTATTGAATACCAAATTGCCATTATTATTTGTTATATATGTGTAATTATCCAGGGTGAAAGTAAATGCCGGAGATTACCAGTGGGCACTCCACCGGCATCCTTACCAAGGTGTGTGGGGTGGGCTCTGGGCCCTCAGAAGGGATTGGGTCTCCGGGGGAAGGTGCGGTGCTGGGGGGCCAGATTCCACCAGCCAGCCCTTTCTCACAGCTGCTGCTGCAGTGGCCAGGAGAACCAGGCCCTTGTAAATTGCCGGAACCCAGGGCCCCTTTTGCTCCCTCACTGTCGGCAGCCCTGCCAGGAGTATCCAACAGCATTGCCAGACCCTATGGCAGGGCCACTGATGGAGGGGGGGGGGGGGAGAGAAAGGGGAGGGTGCTAAAGGGGGCAGTGACGTTAAAGCATAAAACACTTCCGGTGTGGCAGTGCAACGTCAGCCGTGTACGGGCCGGTTCTTACCGATATGCTGAACCGGCCCACTTTCACCTCTGGTAATTATATTTATTCTAAATATCAGTGTTGTTAGTTTGCAGAAACGTATTTCAACACAAAGACATCAGTATGGTAGAAACAACACAAGAGGCTAATACTGCGTTTAGAAGACATATAGCAATTTTTCTAATGAAGGAGTCAGGTAATTACTTTCTACCATGTACTGTTGTCTCATTAGGCACATGTGACGATAACATGAAGAGTGGAATTATGTCACATAGCAGACAGTTATCTTAATACCCCTAAAGTGGGATATCTCCCAGGTTTGGTTCTGTAATGGTGACTATGAATCAATAATATCTTTAAGTACACAAACATTTGAATCAGGTGATTGCTATTGATCGACCAGTTAAATGAAATTGGCATTTTTAGATACAGGTGCAGTAAAGTAAAAATTTGAGAAAATGGGACTCACAAAAAAGAGATGTTCAGACCATTGACTGGATTAAAATACTGACATTAATTAATAAATCAAGATTTGCATTTTCAGTGTTGGTCATAACGTATTCATCATTTCATAACACTATATTTATTTTTAAGAAAACGTGGAGGACTATTGCATATGCTGCAACCTTGTCAACTGTGAAAAGGAAAGTGAGGATTGCTCGATGGTAAGAAACATAAAATTATATGAGAAATAAATGCCATAAACTGCCTAAGGATCATGATTCTTGTAAAAATTCCACATCAGTAAACATTTTCTTCATGCTGATATGTGTGCCTATGTTAGGTAATGCTGACATGTGGAAGGAATAGCATGAGTGAATGCAAAGTATCTGTAACATTATAACCTCTGTGATTTCATTTCTTAATTGTTACTTATCAAAGGTCCAGTGTGATTCTTGCAAGAGGTGGGCACATATGCCCTGCATTACAGAAGGAACCAATCAAGACTACCTCACTGATGAGAAGAAAG
>NW_020681873.1:0-4971 GCF_002925995.2 Terrapene triunguis
TCTACTAGATGGCAAAGTGCCTAGAAGTTGGGTGTTGCCACACATAAATCTCTTTGTGGCGTTAGCCCAAGACGACTGCAGACTGTAAAACAAAAAGAGCTTTTAAGTAGCTCTATTAAGGCAGTTCCTGAGCTCAGAGTTTGAACAAACATCTGCTGGAGACAAAGTTCTGAAATGGTGAGTTGATCAACACCCAGCGAATTATAATTAAATTGAATCAAAGAAAACGTTATTTTTCAAATGAGAAACATGTTGGCACTGTCTTTACTTGCATGTTCCTTGGTGGACTAATATTGTAAAGACTTCCACTACTACTATATTGGATCAGCTCTGTTATGTCTACGCTACGAAATTAGGTCGAATATATAGAAGTCATTTATTTAGAAATCGTTTTTATACAGTCGATTGTGTGTGTCCCCACACAAAATGCTCTAAGTGCATTAAGTCGGCAGACTGCGTCCACAGTACCGAGGCTAGCGTCGACTTCCGGAGCGTTGCACTGTGGGTAGCTATCCCACAGTTCCCGCAGTCTCCGCCGCCCATTGGAATTCTGGGTTGAGATCCCAATGCCTGATGGGGCAAAAACAGTAGTTTTGAGTACATGTCGTCAGGTCCCCCTCTTCCCCCCTTCCCTCCGTGAAAGCAACGGCAGACAATTGTTTCGCGCCCTTTTTCCTGGGTTACCCATGCAGACGACATACCACGGCAAGCATGGAGCCCGCTCAGCTCACTGTCACCATACGTCTCCTGGGTGCTGGCAGACGTGGTACTGCATTGCTACACAGCAGCAGCTCATTGCCTTTTGGCAGCAGACGGTGCATTACAACTGGTAGCCATCGTCGTCATATGCTTGGGTGGTCTTTTAGCCGACCTCGGTGAGGTCATTTAGGGGCACCTGTGCAGACATGGGAGTGACTCAGCCAGGTCATTCCCTTTTTAAGTTTTGTCTCCTGGAGACTCAGTCCTGCTGGAAGTCGTACTGCACCGTCTTCTGGCGAGCACCCAGGAGATGACGATGGCTAGCAGTCATACTGCACCGTCTGCTGCCAGCCTAAGATGTATAAGATAGATGGAGTGGATCAAAACAAGAAATAGACCAGATTTGTTTTGTATTCATTTGTATTCATTTGCTCCCCCCTCCCTCCATGAAATCAACGGCCTGCTGAACCCAGGGTTTTGAGTTCAATCCTTGAGGGGGCCATTCTGTGTGACAGTTGTTTGTGTTTCTCCTTGATGCAAAGCCACCCCCTTTGTTGATTTTAATTCCCTGTAAGCCATGTCGTCAGTTGCCCCTCCCTCCATCAGAGCAACGGCAGACAATCATTTCGCGCCTTTTTTCAGCGCAGATGCCATAGCACTGGGAACATGGAGCCCGCTCAGATCACCGCGGCAATTATGAGCACTGTAAACACCATGCACATTATCCTGCAGTATATGCAGAACCAGAACCTGCAAAAGCAAAACCAAGCGAGGAGGCGACGGCAGCACGGTGACGAGAGTGATGAGGACATGGACATAGACTTCTCGCAAAGTACGGGCCCTGGCAATGTGCATATCATGGTGTTAATTGGGCAGGTTCATGCCGTGGAATGCTGATTCTGGGCCCAGGAAACAAGCACAGACTGGTGGGAGCACATAGTGTTGCAGGTCTGGGACAATTCCCAGTGGCTACAAAACTTTTGCATGCGTAAGGGCACTTTCATGGAACTTTGTGACTTACTTTCCCCTGCCCTGAAGTGCCAGAATACCAAGATGAGAGCAGCCCTCACAGTTGAGAAGCGAGTGGCAATAGTCCTATGGAAGCTTGCAACGCCAGACAGCTACCGGTCAGTCGGGCATCAATTTGGAGTGGGCAAATCTACTGTGGGGGCTGCTGTGATCCAAGTTGCCAGGGCAATCAAAGACCTGCTGATATCAAGGGTAGTGACTCTGGGAAACGTGCAGGTCATAGTGGATGGCTTTGCTGAAATGGGATTCCCAAACTGTGGTGGGGCAATAGACGGAACCCATATCCCTATCTTGGCACTGGAGCACCAAGCCAGTGAGTACATAAACCGAAAGGTGTACTTTTCAATGGTGCTGCAAGCACTCATGGATCACAAGAGACGTTTCACCAACATCAACGTGGGATGGCCGGGAAAGGTACATGACGCTCGCATCTTCAGGAACTCTGGTCTGTTTCAAAAGCTGGAGGAAGGGACTTTCTTCCCAGACCAGAAAATAACCGTTGGGGATGTTGAAATGCCTACAGTTATCCTTGGGGACCCAGCCTACCCCTTAATGCCATGGCTCATGAAGCCATACACAGGCAGCCTGGACAGTAGTCAGGAGCTGTTCAACTATAGGCTGAGCAAGTGCAGAATGGTGGTAGAATGTGCATTTGGACGTTTAAAAGCAGTTTACTGACTCGGATAGACCTCAGCGAAACCAATATTCCCATTGTTATTACTGCTTGCTGTGTGCTCCACAATATCTGTGAGAGTAAGGGAGAGACATTTATGGCAGGGTGGGAGGTTGAGGCAAATTGCCTGGCCACTGATTACGCGCAGTCAGACACCAGGGCAGCTAGAAGAGTACAGGAGGGCGCAGTGTGCATCAGAGAAGCTTTGAAAACCAGTTTCATGACTGGCCAGGCTACGGTGTGAAAGTTCTGTTTGTTTCTCCTTGATGAAAACTTCTCCCCTCCTTGGTTCACTCTACTTCCCTGTAAGCTAACCACCCTCCCCTCCCCCCTTCGATCACCGCTTGCAGAGACAATAAAGTCATTGTTGCTTCAAATTCATGCATTTTTTATTAATTCATCGCACAAATAGGGGGATAACTGCCAAGGTAGCCCAGGAGGGGTGGGGGAAGGAGGGAAAGACAAGGCCACACTGCACTTTAAAACTTATTGAATGCCAGCCTTCTGTTGCTTGGGCAATTCTCTGAGGGTGGAGTGGCTGGGTGGCCGGAGGCCCCCCCACCACGCTCTTGGGCGTCTGGGTGAGGAGGCTATGGAACTTGGGGAGGAGTGCGATTGGTTACACAGGGGCTGTAGCTGCGGTCTGTGTTCCTGCTTTCTTTCCTGCAGCTCAACCATACGCTGGAGCATATGAGTTTGATCCTCCTGCAGCCTGAGCATTGACTCTTGCCTTCTGTCAGCAAGCTGACGCCACCTATCATCTTCAGCCCGCCACTTACTCTCTTCAGCCCGCCACCTCTCCTCGCGTTCATATTGTGCTTTCCTGCACTCTGACATTGTATGCCGCCACGTATTCTGCTGTGCTCTGTCAGTGTGGGAGGACAGCATGAGCTCAGAGAACATTTCATCCCGAGTGCGTTTTTTTCGCCTTCTAATCTTCGCTAGCCTCTGGGAAGGAGAAACATATGCAGTTGGTGGAGGGGAAAAAAGGGAGAGTGGTAGTTAAAAAGACACATTTTATAGAACAATGGGTACACTCTTTCACGGTAAACCTTGCTGTTAACATTACATAGCACATGTGCTTTCGTTACAAGGTCGCATTTTGCCTCTTATTGAGGGCCTACCGGTTTGGTGTGAGAGATCACTCATGCAGGGCCGGGCAACAGAATTCAGCTTTCAGGCAGCCATGGTAAGCCACAGTCTTTTGGCTTCTTTAACCTTCATAACATGTGGGAATGGTTTCAAACAGCAGCGCCTTCATTTCCCATACCAAGCGGATGTTGGGTTGGCCATTTAAAATGGGTTTGCAATTTAAAAGGAGGGGCTGCGGTTTCCGGGTTAACGTGCAGCACAAATCCAACTAACCCTACTACGGAGGACGGAATAAGGCTGCCCTCCCCAGAAACCTTTTGCAAAGGCTTTGGGAGTACATTCAGGAGAGCTTTATGGAGATGTCTCTGGAAGATTTCCGCTCCATCCCCAGACACATTTTCAGACTTTTCCAGTAGCTGTACTGGCCGCGAATGCCAGGGCAAATGAATCATTAAACACGCTTGCTTTTAAACCATGTCTAATATTTACAAAGGTACACTCACCAGAGGTACACTCACCTTCTCCACCTTCAGGGTCCGGGAGGCAGCCTTGGCTGGGTTTGGGGGTTACTGGCTCCAGGTCCAGGGTGAGAAACAGATCCTGGCTGTTGGGGAAACTCGTCAGGGGAGGAGTAAAGAAATCGATTTTAAGAGCCCTTTAAGTCGAAAAAAGGGCTTCGTCGTGTGGACGGGTGCAGGGTTAAATCGAGGTAACGCTGCTAAATTTCACCTAAAATCTTAGTGTAGACCAGGCCTAAGGGTGGAAACTTGGACAAGGAAAAGGGAAGTTAATTCTCTAGCAGCGTCTGAAAGGGTGCTGGACTGCACATGTAGCTTTCCAAAGTCCCATACAACAAGAAATCTGCTGGATGGAGGTGACAGATAAGCTCCTGACCAAATCTTCTCTCTCATGAGTGTATGTTACAGCAGTCAGGCAACTGAGGGGCATAAGGGAAACATGTTATCTTAAATTTTAGAGAATTCCATATTTAAAATCCTAGGAAATTGGCCACTTTTGGATTAATTTGACATTTCAAATACAAGTGGCTTTTCTGTGGTTTGGGACATTTTCGGAGGGAGTACTCCACACTTTCCGAAAAATCAGGCCCTTAAAAGGTATCTCAAGTTGGGCGTCCAAAATCACTTTTGATCATTTAGGCCACAGTGGACAGTCCAATACTAGAACATTTACTGTTATTTGAAAATACCCAACACACTAATCCTGTTTTACGATAAAACTAAGTCTCTGAAGAGAGACGTGAATGCAGCTGTTCACTTAGCTGCGTTTGCATTGTTCAGAGAAAAACAAGTTGCATTGTTTCATAAGATCTCTTCAACAATATGTGCTATCAAAAGTGCAATGTAAGTTTCTGAGAATTCTGGACGTTGCACAAATGCTGTTTATTCTGTGACAAGATGATTCCGTGTAGTTAGAACTCCAGCTACTCTTTGAATGATATGAACATAAACTGTTTGACC
>NW_020681874.1:0-2200 GCF_002925995.2 Terrapene triunguis
ATGAGAATGTAGGAGGCAGATCATCTTACACCTTCCTCTGAAGCATCTGGCACTGTCCACCTTTGGAGACAGAATACAGAGTAGCTGGATCTCCGGTCTGAGCCAGTCCGACATTTCCTGTGTTCTAAACGCTAACTCCAAAAGATTAAAGATGGAACCAGCCTTTAATTATGGAAATAGCTAAGGCTGAAGCTAAGATTCCATTTAAAGCCTGATTTTGCCACTTTTCCTGCATATCACAAAAAGAGAAAAAATGAGGCTGTGGTGATTTTTCTGCCAGAACTGAAGTTAGATAGGGAAGCTGTTCATTACTTACGGTAGCCTGAAAGTGTAAGTAGTCGTTAGAATTCCAAAAACCTTCTAATGATTTTATTTTCAAAAAATGCCTCTAACTAATAAACAAAAGAAAAAAAGGCGAGAAATAAAACGTAGCATCCTGGACTTCTCTAGCTGATATCTAGGGTCAGATTCTCTGTTGCAGCCAGTATCTGCTGTGGGCAGCATTCTTCACTCCTCAGGTTTCCTGCATTGAACCTGGGGCTTAGAATAGTGATTGGCCCTGTGTTACTCTGTACCCCAAACCCATTGTTCTCAGCCAGCCCCACTTCCTGTGGATGTCAAGAAGCCCACAGGATGGGCCTTCAGAATGTTTGTGCGGGAATGGGGAGAGAGTTTACACCATGGGGGCAGCACAGCATGGGGGACATTCCTCTCTCTGGACCCACTGGAGTCTGCAGGAGGGGATCTTCTCTAGGGTGACCAGACAGCACCCTAGAGAAAAATCAGGACAGGGTGGGGGGTAATAGGAGCCTATATAAGAAAAAGACCCAAAATCGGGACTGTCCCTATAAAATCAGGACACCTGTGAGTGTTAGGAAGATCTTTGTTCGGCACATGACAAGACTGAGCCGTCTGATTCCATGTGCCGGGTGGTTATCCAAATGTTGTTACACAAAGAGCCTGTGTGCCTCCTTATACAAACTTCCTGGGCCCAGATCCAGCAGTCAGAGCACTTCTCCAAAAGAGCAAAGGCAGCACATTTAATGTTTTGTTTGCATTAATAAATAACAAATAATTTCTCTTTGAACCTCAAACTGTGAAGACAAAGTGAGTCCCCTCCAGAGCAGGAGGGATCCTTAGTGTGAGAGATGGGACTGAATTTCCTTTTATCTTTCCCCTCTAGGACATCAAAGGCACCTTGAGCAGGTAAGTGGCTCCTTCTCACTCTCCCTTTCAGTTCCCAGTGAAGAGAAGGGATTTTGGACATGAGACCTGGCTCCCCATGGTCCAGCAGTGCAGAGTGTGGGGCTGGTTCCCAATTTCTCTCCATTAAATCTAATCTTGGGGCTGTTGTCATTTTGACTAGACTCCAGAATAGAGCAGCCTGAGAAAAGAGTGATTGACCTACAGACAGGGTATTGATTTGTAGTGTGGCTGGTGGAATGGAGACCTCAGGAGATTGCGGATGGAGAATGGGTCTGTCATTTCTAGGTCATAGACTCCAAACTCCACCTCGGTGGGTAGGGATGGAAAGTCAGGGCCATCTGATGACTGTTCAATGAGCTGTTATTAATTGTTTTTTATTTTGCAGTGAGCACTCTCTACCCACAGAGTCGGTGTCTATGTATCACAGGTCCTTAAATTTCACCCAGTTATTCCTGTATTCAGCCCAATAACTTGTATTTGACTAAATCCTAGCTTGTATTGACTAAAGCACCTTCCAGAAACTCATTCAGTCTAGAGCTAAAGACATCAACAGACAGTGACGCTTGAAGCTCCCTAGAAGTGGGGGGTGGCCACCAGTGCCCAAACCGTGGCCCCACCCCTGCTCCGCCTCTTCCCCCGAGACCCCACCCCTGCTCAGTCCTCTCCGCCCCCTCCCCACATCACTTGCCTTTAAGGCAGGTAAAAAGGGGTTGAGCAGAGCTCTCCCACTTTTAAAAGTGATGGGGCCACAGCCCCCCCTGTTCTGGGGCCCCTGTCAAGAAATGGAGAATCCACCACTTCCCTTGGCAGTTTCTTCTAATGGTTAATGCACCCGCACTCTTAACAATGTCTGTCTGATTTCCCAGTGGGATTTCTCTGGCTTCAGCTTCCCGCAATTGGTCCTTGTTGTGCCTTTGGTTGCTAAATTAAGGAGCTCTTTAGTACTAAGTCTGTTCTCCCCATGACGGTATTTATACCCCACACTCAAGTGCCA
>NW_020681875.1:0-233 GCF_002925995.2 Terrapene triunguis
TTTCTCCACATCTTTCTTGAAATGCGGTGCCCAGAACTGGACACAATCCTCCAGTTGAGGCCTAACCAGCGCAGATTGCTTTACCATTTAACAACTCTCTTCTTGTTCTTTCTTTTTTCTTTATGATAAACCTTTAGTTTTAGATACTAAAGGATTGGCTGGCAGAGTGGTAGTTTGTGTAAGATCCAACCTAACATTGTCCTGGCAATGTGGCTGGCCCTTTGGGGTTCAGA
>NW_020681875.1:333-7974 GCF_002925995.2 Terrapene triunguis
CTTCATAGGTCAGGTTCTCAAGACCTTTAATCATTCTTGTTGCTCTTCTCTGGACCCTCTCCAATTTCTCCACATCTTTCTTGAAATGCGGTGCCCAGAACTGGACACAATCCTCCAGTTGAGGCCTAACCAGCGCAGATTGCTTTACCATTTAACAACTCTCTTCTTGTTCTTTCTTTTTTCTTTATGATAAACCTTTAGTTTTAGATACTAAAGGATTGGTTGGCAGAGTGGTAGTTTGTGTAAGATGCAACCTAACATTGTCCTGGCAATGTGGCTGGCCCTTTGGGGTTCAGAAGAACATTTTGTATAGTGAGCAGAGCTTTTAAAGTAACTTATCACTGTACTGGACCTAGGTGCTGATTGGGAGCCAGAGAACTGGAATGCAGCAAAGGGGGCGGTGTGATTTGTTTTTGTGGGGGATCAGGAGCAGAGTTTGTGACTGGCTGAGGAGTCTAACTTCAGTGTTGACCACCAGTTTGGGGAGCATCTGCTCTTCTTTTTGCAGCCTGCCTTGACCGTGGCGTTTTCAGTGAGGGCTGTGCCAGGCACCCCGGGTCAGACCAGCATTTAGCTGCATGCACTCCAGCTATGTGCACTTTGGCAGCTGTAGCCGTAAATGAATGGTGAGGGATTAACTGGAGCAGCTTGGCAGAGCTGTGGGTGTGGTATGAAGAGAGGTGCATGTGAACCCTGAGGGACCCAGTCTGCCCCATTTCAGTGCTGAGTGTTGTAAGTTGTGTCAGTAAATGTATACAAAGGTGTGTTCTTGCCATGGGGATTGTCAGCGCTCCGGTGGCGTACATGCTAGTGGTCTCCAGGGCTTAGTAAGGGGTAAGTGAAGGTGATGACTCAGAAGGAATCTCAGGGAGAGGGTAAGGGGTGCTAACGTTTTGCAGCCTGAGATGGTTTATGTGGAACAGGCTCAGTGCAGACCAAGCAGCTTCTGTTCACTACATCAGACCTAAACCCGCGTTTTGCCTTAGCAAAGAGAAGACGTTAGACTCTGCGCTATACTGCTCCTGTGCTCTGTTCCCACAGTGCTCTGTAGCAGGGCAGGGTACAGCACTGGTGTGCGTGTCACCAGCATCTTGGGATGATGCTGAAACAGGGCAGAGTTGAGTTGCATTGTGGGGGTGACGTGAAACTTAACTCTTCATTTCCCATTACAATAACCGAGGGGACAGGACTCCTTACCCAGCGAGGTCACAGTCTCATAGTTCTCCTGCATGACGGCTCTGTAGAGGGCTCTCTGAGTGGGGTCCAGCAGAGCCCCCTCTTCCCTAGTGAAATACACAGCCACCTCCGCGAAGGTCACCGGCCCCTGAAAGAGCAAGAGTCCCACACTCAGTACCTGCTGCCCAACTCACTATTCATGGGGCAGCAGGGCCAATCAAATGGAAGCTCTGGGAGGCTCACAGTCAACAGAGTCCCATCCCCACCCCACACAGGTATCAAGGTGAGGGGAGAAAGAGAGAGCCCCTCGTATCCCCTAGAAGACACAGGGGCAAGCGTCTTCACGTTCATCACACACCTGCTAGCCAGAGGCTGATACAGGAGATGGAGCCCCCAGCAGGGCCCAGGGACAACTCCCTGGTGGGAAGACCAACCCGCTCCTCATTGCCAGCAACTGGATGTAAGGGGACAGGACATCACACAAACCTTCTTGAGCGCGTCCCGTCAAATGTCATCGCAGCCTCTCATTCAGGCTCCAGCACTGAGAGTCTGGTCAGTTTTCCCAACCAGTCCGGGGATTTATATCCTGTTCCACAAACCAGGGAATTTCCACCCCCTGCCCTATGGGTCTGTTCCCAGAGTCTAGGCCCCAAGTCCCAACAGGTTTGTCACACCCTGTCTCCCTCCTTTCTCTACCATAGGCACTTCCTTCCCCCTCCCATCTCCAGACCACATTCCCCAGAAGCTCCCACTGCCTATATATTTACGGTTCCTCTCCCTGCAGCAACTCCTCAATAATCCCTCCCTGAACTGGTTTGCCGACAGCCATTTCCAGCTGTTGTCTCATGGGAGGGTTTGGAGTAAAATATGGCTATCATTCTGTACTCTTTCATACCAAGAAGGGCAACGGGGGAGATTTCAGAGCAGGCTTCATTTAATTTCACATCAAAATTGCCCCAGGCTCTTCCCTGCAGAGAGACACTCGAGATTCTGCCACGTTGGGAAAACGCTTGGTCACTTTATTACAGTGCAGACCTGGCCCCTCCCAAGAGGACTAAACCCACCGAGACATTTTTCAATCCTCCCAGTAACAAACGTTCTCAACCAAATGGTAGAACAGAACCAAAGGAGTCACTTTGGGGGGTTCCCCAGACCTGGTCCCCAGGACAACACACACCCCACCAGAGGGAACAGGGAGAGTCAGGAAGTGGCTTTTCCTCTTTCTGCTCCTCCCCTTGTTCACAGGAAAGGGAATCTGCCCAGGGATGCTGCAGTAAGTGTGTCTGGACAGGTCAGAGATCTGGGAATCTCTCTCCCCACTTACTTCTTCCACTGCCCCCAGGGCCGGCTCCAGGCACCAGCTTAACAAGCAGGTGCTTGGGGCGGCCAAGGGAGAGGGGTGGCACATGCGGCAATTTGGGGGCGGCAGGTCCCTCACTCCCTCTAGGAGCAAAGGACCTGCCGCTGAACTGCCGCCGCCGATCGCGGCTTCCCCCCCGCACAATTGCCACCGCCGGTCGCGATTGCGACTTTTTTTTTTTCTTCTTGGGGCAGCAGAAATGCTGGAGCCGGCCCTGACTGCCCCTTTCAGTCTATCTCCTTCCCCCTCTCCCTGCCCCTCCAGTTTGGACAGTCCCATTCCTGGGTCATTTTCTTCCCCATGGCTGGATCAGCTCCTGCAACTACTAATGAGAGGAGAGATGAGGAATGAGATTATGCAGAATCACTTTGCTGCCCATCCTCAGCACTTTTCTTGAGGTCTCGGGCTCAGGAGTTGATGTTGGCAGAGCTGCCTTAGGGGGCTTGTTCCAACTGGAGAAATTCCTCGCCTGGGCTCAGCACAGAAGAGTCACTCTCCAGCACAGACCCCACTGGGAGAGAAGGAGCAGCTCAACTTGGGCTTCCAGATAACAGGGGAGGAAACAACAGCATCTCAGCCAGGAAGCTCAATCCATGTCTCCTCAGTAGAGAGAGAGAGTTTGGCTTTTAAAAGACTTTAAATAAAATCAGAACAGAAAACAATAGTAAAAAAATCAAGAAAAAAAATACAAATTCATAAAACAACTCCCCATCCCTAAAACTATTAAGTGCATTTCCAGTAGCCCACCACTGAATAATGTGATCCAAATTATGTAGGAGTAGAATATCTAAATTCCAAATGAAGGCAGAAATCCACTAAAAAAATATATTAAAAAATGAAGCCCATTGGCAATGCCAGTACCAGATACTTTACATGGTCTGTTTTGCAAAATAGCTGTCTTTGTTTGACTCAAAGTGACGTTCACAAGGCATATTACAGATCTATTTGTGAACCCATACTTAACAGTAAAAGGAAATACACTATGAGAAAAATCAAGGGACTGTAACCAAAAGATACACCCATTATTTGTTGTACATCAGGGTAACCTGGAACAAGGAAGAAACAGATGAAAAAGAGTCTCCCCCATGTAACAGGGCACACATGGACACATTCTGAGTCAAATGATGCACACATTCGAGGCCATACCGCTGTGAAGAATTCTCCATTGGAGATCACCCATACGCTTTGCAATCAGAGGATTGTGTACAGATCACCAGGCTGGATTGATGGAGTCTGCCGCCAGACGCGGTCTTCTTCACACTGAACCAGGATAATCAATAAGCATTTGAAAATGCTGAATCTTTACCATAATCATATACAGGTATAATGCTTTGGGGCCTAAGCTATTAAAAGTACCTTTGTAAGACTCACTGAAGGTAAGCAAATTGCCATGTCTATCAATGTCCCAAGCCACAGCAGGAGCAACAGGCAAGGAAAATAGAAAGGTGAGTAATCGGGGATGGCTTGCTCAAAGAGGCAATTGTCCAGATCGGCAACGCTGCGCCTCCAATTAAAAAAAGAGAAACCAGCAAACAGAATGAAAACCAAGTTTCGCAGCAATGGTATCTGCTGAGATCCATGCAAAATTAGAAAAATAAAGCAATTGAACTCTTTTTTTTCCCCACCTGCTACAATAAGTGCACCCTGAACTTTGCTATCCAACAGGTCCCACAAGCACTGTTTTTTTAAAAATATTTTTCAAGCTGTCCTACAACCCAGCATCATTATTGCCATGAAAGGCTTTTTCAAGTTCTGCAACACCCAACTCTAACTGCTCCATACTCTGGCAAAGGCCCAGGGTTGTCTGCTGCATATATATTCACTTTGCCCCCTCCCACCGTCGCCTCAAGGAAGGAAAGACATCCTAGGTGCCGCAAAAATACTTACAAGAGTCCCCAAAATGAACAAGGCAAGTGTTAAAATGCTAGTATGAGTGACAGTCTCCTACAGAGAGAAGAGAACACAAATGAGACCAAACACAATCTGAAATCCAAGCTGGGACAATGCAACTAGAAAGCAAATGATGAATAAACACATAAAAAAAAATCCCTGCCCAAGTGGGCCCTAGAGAGAGAACTGGCACCAGCACTCAACTCAACCAGCTGTACTGCAGGTTGGAAATGCTGTCGTAACACCAACAAACCCTGGTCATTGTCGGGCAGGATTGAACCTGGGACCTCTGGCGCTTAGTGCATGAGCCTCTACTGCATGAGCTAAAAGCCAACTTCCTGTTAGTTAAGTCTGTAGAGCAGACTCATTTCATCTCTCTCTAAGTGGTCTCGGTGCCACTACACGGGACAGAACACCCCACCCAGGAGGTGTGTGGGTTACACTGTCACACGTCAGTCAGGTCAGCAACCTGTAAAAGAGCTGAAAGTCACTGAGCAGACAGTGGATGAGGTTCCAGATTATTCCTATCCAACCTGTTGTTAAGAGTACAATTAAAATTGCGCACCCCCCCAAATTAAAATATCACTTGTCAAAAAAAAAATTTGCCAAAAGAGAACCCAAGCGCTGGGGGGGAGGGAGGGGCAGTACCCTGTATTTTTCTACAGTAGGAGATTACACATTAATCAAAAAGAGATGATATTGCTCAACAGTAGCTTGAACCATCAATAAAAGTCCTGGAACAACTGCCTGCAGAACCAGCCCATCTGCAAAGAGAAAGGCAACCCCCACGCTCCCGGTGGAACCATGACTCAAAAAAACTGCCCCTCTCCAATCGGAAAGCCAATCTGTGCAAGAGTCTTGCAGAAATGAAATGTCCACTTTCTTCTGAGTCAGGCACTGTAGGAGGCACACAATCACAGAGAGTGCTGCCGAGTGGTGAGGGGAGGTTTTTGGCAGTGTGTCTCCCTGTTGCAAGCACAGCTGCTCAGGGGGCCTGGGTTGCTGTCAGGTATTACTTTTACCAGTGTGTTCCCTGACTGCACTGGCCAACTAGCCTGCTTCACAGCACCCTCAGAAACCGGGGTCCCCTCCACCGTCCATGGCCATTTTTTAATATGGGGCTTTCCCCACAAGCCAGAATCCCCAGCGAAGGCCGCGGATTCCGTAGCAACAGGTTCCACCTCCATTTCGCAGTTAGGAGTCCCAGAACCAGTCAGCTTGTAAAGGGCATTACCTCCCCAGAGGCCTCTGCAGCCCGTTGGCCCCTCAGTCTCTACCATAGCCACCTCGCTCTTTACTCAGAGAAACACCCATGTTCCCAGGCCCAGGGCCACAGCGCCCTGGGGAAGCCCACCTCTTTCTCGGGCACTGATTGACTAAACGTGTCAGACTCCCGCCAGACTCTCACTGGCCACACACACTCCCCAGTCCTATACTTCGGGGACATTTTTGGAACCACTGTTTAAAATCATAAAAAAATCTGCCTATGGAAGGAGCAGACGTGCCAAACTCCAGAGTTTACAGTCCCGGGGAATGCTCACAAGAGGGCTGGTGATTTCTCCATAGCTTGCCGGGTCTCAGGCCAGCCGCTCATTCCTTTACAAAGTAGGAACATTAGAGACAGTGACTTTAACAGATGATGTTGAGAGGGCAATAAGGACAAAACCACCCAACCACCTGCTCAACAAGGCAAGGTGTGACAACAAACACTACAACAGCCTTGCTCATGCAGGAGGCATGCAGCACATTTTGATACAGAGTCACAGTCTCTGCAACCCGTGTCCACAGGTTAAACCCTCCCACTCCACTACAAAGGGAGGTCTCTGTCCTCTGGGTGGGCCGTGCCAACCCAGAGGGCAGACAACAGCTTGATAATATATAAGGCAGCCTAAAATTAAGTGCACAACCACCATCAAGCTAAACACACACACAAAACATTTCCTCAACAGAAAGAAACAGAGAGAGAACAGCAAACCCACTCTCAACCTCCCACAATCCTCAGTGAGAGAGAGAGAGAGAGAGAGAGATGGACAGACAGACAGGACATAAAAACCACCTCTAGTCACATAAAATCACATTATAAACTATTAACAATGTTATAAAATTAATATATATACACACACACACACACACACACAAAATATATGAATAAAATAAGGTAAAACATCTTAAGAGAAAATTAAGCATGGATCATTAAAGCATCACCACCAATTTCACTCCAAATATCGTTAACACACCAAGTCAACAGAAAATTGTCCAGACTGCAAGTCTGTTTCCAAAAGGTGTAAACAATCTGCAGCCAGGCCAGCTTCAGGGCCTGCAACAGCCCCAGCACATCACGCCCCCCTACCCCGGCCACTCTGTTCCGTTGAGATTTCAAAATGGCCAGTTTCGCAGGACCCTGCAAAAAGTTAGCCATGGATTAAACCTGTCAAATGCGAGCACTGTATCCTATTCTGAGAACAAACAGGGGCTTGAAGAAAACCAGTCCCAAACCACTGAAGGCTGGGGGAGGTGGGGTGAGGGAGGAACCAATTGGGGAAATGTAGAAAAAACGGAAACACTGAAAGCTGAACCGAAAGGGCACTGCACAGACATCACAGGGGTAGGCGCTATGCGGAACTCTCCTCTACAAGTCACCAGAGCACCTAGGAAGGAGGTTTGTACAGCTGGGGACACAGAGTCGCCGAGCCATCCTCTAGGCTGTCCCAGGGAAATCAGACTGGGTGCCTAATGCACATACGCTATAGAGCTGCTTCTTGATCGTGGTTGCAAAAGGAACGTTTACCAAATCCTTCCAGGACAACAACCTTCCTGGTGGCACAAGGATCTTGTTCATAGAAGAGGAGAGAATTAGTGAAGGTAACACGGGGTTTTCCCCAAGAAGAACAGTCCCGGCAGAAACTTTTTGCTAATAATGAGCAGCTTGCTGAGGATCTGCCACATGGAATTCAGTGAGGACCTTGTACAACAAAGTGCTCAGGCGCGAGCAGCCAGAGTGGTCGCGGAGTTCCAGCTTGACCAACTAGGAACAATCAGGTGGGACAACCAGCGGCGGCTCCAGGCACCAGCGCTCCAAGCGCGTGCCTGGGGCGGCAAGCTGCAGGGGGCGCCCTGCCGGTCCCTGCGAGGGCGGCAGTCAAGCAGCCTTCGGCGGCACGCCTGCGGGAGGTCCGCCGGTCCCGCGGATTCGGCGGCAATTCGGCAGCGGGTAC
>NW_020681876.1:0-2107 GCF_002925995.2 Terrapene triunguis
GCTGAGGTTACTCAATCAGGGTGAACTGCAGCCAAACCCCAAACGCTCATGGATATTCCAATCCTTAGATTTACCAACCAGCCCAAAACAGCTTCTCTAGTACCTCACTGGTCACTTAGGGTATGTCTACACTACGAGAGTAGTTCGATTTTACTTAAATCGAATATGTGGAATCGATATTGCAAAGTCGAACGTGTGTGTCCACACTAAGGACAGTAATTCGACTTTGTGAGTCCACACTAACGGGGCAAGCGTCGACATTGGAAGCGGTGCACTGTGGGCAGCTATCCCACAGTTCCCGCAGTCCCCGCTGCCCATTGGAATTATGGGTCGAGCCGCCAATGCCTTCTGGGTAAAAAAATGTGTAGAGGGTGCTTTTGGGTAACTGTCGTCATCCGTCCGTCACTACCGACCTCCCTACCTCCCTGAAAGCGCCGGCGGGAAATCAGTTCGCGCACTTTTCTGATCAGTGACAGCGCGGACGCCACAGCACTGCGAGCATGGATCCCACTGCAACCATCGCTGCAGTTGTGGCCGTTCTCAACACCTCGCAGCTTATCATACACCTTTCCCTGAGGCAGATGCAGAGAAATCGGGCGAGGAGGCTACGGCACCGCCGTGAGAGCCTGAAGTCGGAGAGTAGCACAGAGCTGTCAGAAACCACGAGCCCCAGCGCCCAGGACATCACGTTGGCAATGGGTCATGTGGATATCGTGGAATGGCGATTCTGGGCCCGGGAAACAAGCACGGACTGGTGGGACCTCATAGTGCTGCAGGTCTGGGACGAATCCCAGTGGCTGCGAAACTTTCGCATGCGAAAGGGGACTTTCCTCGAACTTTGTGAGTTGCTGTCCCCTGCCCTGAAGCGCAAGGACACCCGGATGCGAGCAGCCCTGACTGTCCAGAAGCGAGTGGCCATAGCCCTCTGGAAGCTTGCAACGCCGGACAGCTACCGGTCAGTCGCGAACCACTTTGGTGTAGGCAAATCTACCGTGGGGGTTGTTGTCATGCAAGTAGCCAACGCAATCGTTAAGGTACTGCTCTCAAAGGTAGTGACCCTGGGAAACGGCCAGGTCATCATAGATGGTTTCGCCACGATGTGATTCCCAAAATGCGGTGGGGCTATAGATGGGACTCACATCCCTATCCTGGGACCGGACCACCAGGCCAGCCAGTACATTAACAGAAAGGGCTACTTTTCAATGGTGCTGCAAGCACTGGTGGACCATAGGGGACGTTTTACCAACATCAACGTCGGATGGCCGGGCAAGGTTCATGACGCTCGCGTGTTCAGGAACTCTGGTCTGTTTACACGGCTGCAGGAAAGTATTTACTTCCCGGACCCCAAAACAACTCTTGTGGATGTGCAGATGCCTACAGTGATCCTCGGGGACCCAGCCTACCCGCTAATGCCCTGGCTCATGAAGCCCTATACTGGCGCCCTGGACACAGAAAAAGAACTGTTCAACTACCGTCCGAGCAAGTGCAGAATGGTGGTGGAGTGCATCCGGGAGGCTTTGAAAGCAAGGTTCCAGACTGAGCAGGGTAACCAGTGACTGTTAAGTTTGTGGACACAGAAGCTGAACCTCCAGTTACATACCCCCTTCACCCCCCTTCCCAAAAAATAAAATCAGTTCTATTTTGTCAATGAACACCGTTGTCTTTATTACTGTTTTCGCGGGAATGTTTTAAACCGGGGACGCAGACAGTGGCGGGGGGCGGGTTTAGTGTTCTGATGCAAATGATGCTTCTAAACTCCAGGAATGACAGGCTCCGCAGTGGTGCACTGGTTGTTTCAACGGAGCCTGCCATCACTCCTGGGCAGAACTGCGTGTATGTGTCAGCTATGTGAGTTTCTGCCTGGGGGAGGAGGGTTACAGATCCCCTGCTGCGTGGCTCTGTGATCCAGGATAAGGACTGCAGCATAAGATCTGTAACTGCCCTCCCCCGCCACAAAGTAACCTGACTGAAACAGTAATGAACAGAAACATATTTTTTATTAACAACCAGACAGGAAACTGGGGGGTGAAAGTCGGACGGGGGCTTGGGTGAGGCGGGCAGGAAAGGACTTTTCAAATTTTGGGGAATGACAGCCTTCTGGTGCTTG
>NW_020681876.1:2207-4008 GCF_002925995.2 Terrapene triunguis
ACGTTCCATGTGTGTCCGGTGCATTTGTGACAAATTCTCCCTCCACTAGTTCTGCTGTGCTGCCTGGGCTCAGGAGCAGCCCATTAGTTCTGAGAACATGTCCTCTCGCGTCTTCTTCTTTCTCCGCCTAATGTGCGCTAGCCTCTGGGAGTGTGATGCCAAGCTGGGTTAGGAGACAGTTGCAGATGTGGCTGTGGGAATGAGGAAAAGGCAGTGAATTCCTCCGAAAGATAAATGTGGTTGTGAATCAAGAACATAGTTTTTCTCTGTGAACAAGACCATGAACCACACCTATCACATGCGCACTCCGGACAAGGTCGAATTTTCGAACCTCGCCTTCAGTGCCTGGGCTTTTGCACTGCCGATCTGGGAAGCGGGGCAGGACACGGTACTCTCTGTAGCAGGCAAACATGGTAAGCCGTAGACTTGTGGCTGCTTAAAACTGTAGGAGTACCACTGGCCTCCTTTCACATTGAAAGCACTGCCAGTCTGTGCTGCCAGCAATCGGCCAAGCAGGAACTCTGGCCCTGTCCCACCCCCTCGCGGATGAGCCTGGGAAAGATCCCTGTATGCTGCCCCTCTCCCGCCCCCACCGCGTGGCTGTAAACCAGCGGTCACAGTTCTGTAAAGGAACTTGTTGCAAGCAGTCCCAATACTAACAGTCCCCTACCTAATTCAAAGCAGGTCATCATGAGCGACATAACTCTCATGAACATCCCGGACACCGAGATCCAACGGATGCTTCGAGAAAGCCTGCAGAGACCGGGGCCCTATGCCGCCATGCTATGCAAGGCAATGATACCGGAGTACCTGCTTGTCTCCTGGCGCGGGAACGTCTCCTACTTCGGAGGACCAAGTAAAGCCGCTCTCCCCAGGAACCTGATGAACAGGCTATCCCATTACCTGCAGCAGAGCTTTGTGGAGATGTCCGTGGAGGACTACTGCTCTATGTCCGGACATAGCTGCTCCACTCTTTAGTGCCTGCTACTGCAGCTATATTAGAATCCTGTCTATATGTCCGGGGATAGAGCAGTAGTCCTCCACGGACATATAGACAGGATTCTAATATAGCTGCAGTAGCAGGCACTAAAGAGTGGAGCAGCTTGGGCAGCACAATCATGCAGAACCGGACACTATTTGATTTTTGTTTTTAAATAGTTGTTACTGATTACTTAAGCGCCCAGGGGGAAGAAATCATGATTCACAGATTGTTGTTAGTATTAATATTCAAGTTTTGTAAAAAATAAAGGTTAATATGTTTAAAGCACTTACCGCTTGATCCTTCGCCTGAATCTGTGTCCAGGTTACATGCTGGGGAGGGTTGGTAGGGGATCTCTGTAACGGTGATGAAGAGCTCCTGGCTGTCGGGAAAATCAGCTTGGTAAGCGCTGTCGACTGCCTCGTCCTCCTCATCTCCTTCCTCCTCTTCCCCGTCCGCTGAGGAACCGGCCGTGGACAATATCCCATCCTCAGAGTCCACGGTCAGTGGTGGGGTAGTGGTGGCGGCCGCAGCAAGGATGGAATGCAGTGCCTCGTAGAAACGGGATCTGTGGGGCTGGGATCCGGAGCGTCCGTTTGCCTCTTTGGTCTTCTGGTAGCCTTGTCTCAGCTCCTTGATTTTCACGCGGCACTGCGTTGCATCCCGGCTGTAGCCTCTCTCTGCCATGGCTTTGGAGATCTTCTCGTAGATCTTAGCATTCCTTCTTTTGGAGCGCAGCTCTGAAAGCACGGACTCATCGCCCCACACTGCGATGAGATCCAAGACTTCCCGATCAGTCCATGCTGGGGCCCTCTTTCTATT
>NW_020681877.1:0-1299 GCF_002925995.2 Terrapene triunguis
CACACTCCTGTGAGCTGTTTTTGGGTAAACTTGTAGCTTTGGGACAACTGATTCAGACCCTGGGTCTGTGTTGGAGTCAGACAGGAGTGTCTGACTCAGCAAGACGGGGTGCTGGAGTCCTGAGCTGGCAGGGAAAACAGAAGCAGGGGTAGTCTTGGCACATTGGGTGGCAGCTCCCAAGGGGGTTTCTGTGATCCAACCCGTCACAGTGGCGTAGTCGAGCAGGGTCTGTGCACAGCTGATTGCTTTGAGATACTGGTAGTGATTTTAAGTGAGTTTTAAGTGTGCTGGCTGGAGAACAGACAAAGTGGTTACTGGTTTGTTATTTTCTGTTTGCTTATTTCGGGCAAGGGAAGTAGGGACAGAAAAGGAAGCAAAATAAGTAAGGCGGAAGATCAGAAGAAAGCAGGAAAATGAGTACTAGTGACCTCAGTTTCAGTGAACTGCAGAGGGGTTGTAGCCCAGCACAAGAAAGCAGGACAATGGGTACTAGTGACGCTGCTAATAAACTAAAGCTGGCCAGGCTGGAAGCAAAAGAGAGAGAAAATGAACATAAGAGACGGCTGGAACTAAGACAATTAGAAATTAGTGCCAGGGAGGCAGAACATGCAAGGGAAGAGGCTGCCCACAAGAGAGCTATGGAGGCAGAGGCAGCTGCCCACAAGAGAGCTATGGAGGTGGAGGCAGCGAGGGAGCGAGCGGAGGCAGCGAGGGCGGAGGCAGAGGCAGCTGCCCAGGAGAGGGCTATGGAGGCCCAGAGGGAGGCCCAGAAACATGAACTGACTGTTATGGAGTCGAGGAGACAAAACCCTCCCCCTGCTGGCTTCACTTCCCCAAAAATCCACAAATGGGAGCGACTATGTCCACAGTATGACGAGTCCAGCGATATCGCCGAATATTTCATCACCTTTGAGAGACTGTGCACCCTCCATGCCATCCCTGAAGATCAGAAGATGACCACATTGATAGCAAAATTGACTGGCAGAGCTCTGGACATATTCAATAAGATGCCTATTGATGATGCTTCAAACTATGGTAAATTTAAGGAACTGGTTTTGAAACAGTTTCAGGTTACACCTGAAACCTACAGGGTTAAATTCAGGACCCTTAAGAGGGGATCTGGATTAAGTAATGTGGCTTATGCCAATGAAATGAGAGATTTGGTAGATAAATGGGTGCGGGGGAGAGGCATTACCAGCTTTGAAGGGATGTGTGATCTGGTTACTCAGGAACACTTTCTGAATATGTGCAGTTGTTGGGGACCCCCCCCTAGGCATAGCTACCAGGTAACTCGGGAGA
>NW_020681877.1:1309-4146 GCF_002925995.2 Terrapene triunguis
GCTTTCTCCCCTCGGTGTCTTTATTGGTGCTAAGCACACCGGGCCAATGGACCCTTTGAAGTCCGCCTCGAGCCCCTCAGGCGGTGACACAGTGATGAGGTAAAACAGTATTTGTGGGACAAAAAGGTAAATGCAGTGGGTGAATTAGCTGAGTATGCTGACTCTTATGAGCAAGCACAAGCTGCAATCAAACATAAACCACTGGCGGAGGGGTATAGGGTTGGGGGAAAGCAGAATCACCGTTTTACCCCTGGGTCTGGGAAAAAGGAGGCTGGGCGGTCACCTCCCCATTCCCCTGGTACTCGTCCCAAATTTCCTGTGCAAGGAGAGGAGCCCAAGAGGTGCTATCATTGTAAGTCCACTGAGCACCTGAGGAATAAGTGTCCCTTGCTGAGTGGAAACAGGCAACAAGTAACACAGGAAGCTATGGCTTCTCAGAGCCAGGCTGTGGCCTCTTTCCACACAGGATTTGTAAAGCTTGCTTCCACACAACCAAGCAATGGGCATATGCATGCGGTTAAGTTAAATGGTCAAATGCTTCTTGGATTAAGGGACACGGGTGCTGAGATTTCTGTGGTCAGGAGGGACCTGATCCAGGAAAAGGATTTGTTGCCAGGTAAAATGGCAGAATTAGAGCTGGTAGGGGGTTACAAAGTCCTTGCACCTTTAGCTAAAGTACACATGCAAACTCAGGATTTGCAGGCTGAGCTGACTGTTGCAACGGTGGCACACAATTTTGCACCGTTTCTACTGGGGAATGATTTCTTTAGTGTGGCAGAATCTGTCCCAGGGTTGGTTAGCAGTGAGAAGGAATCTTGTGCTAAAAGCTCCAGAGGAGGGGGTGAAGTCACAGCAACTGCTGGGGGAATAGGAGAGTGTCTCTTAGATTCCTCTGCAGCAGTAAAGGATGCAGCTTCGGGGGCAGGGCTGGTTGTAGCCAGTTCCTATGGCCCCGGGGCTCCAGGGAAGTTCAAGAGGGAGGAGCTGGATAAAGCTAGCTCCTGTCCCGTAATCATCTCCCCAGGGGAGGGGGATGTACCACCTTGTAGCAAGGAGGCCACCACAGCTGCTGACTGCCAAAAAGTTGCAGGTCAGCAGGGGGCCGGGCCTGCCCTGGGGTGCACAGAGGTGTGTGTCCGAAAGGTGGAAGTTGGGGTCCTGGGGACCGCTGTGGTGGGAATAGGCCCCAAGGACTCTGTAGCTGGGTGCCAGCCCAACCCGAGTGAAAGGGGGGGGATTTTGCTGGCCAATAAGAAGTCTGTCGTGGCTGGTAGCTGCGAGTCCACAGCTGGGGCAGGATCACCTTCCCTTTTGGGGGACACAAGAGTGTCGGACCCAGAGGGGAGCCCAGAGAGGGAAGCCCAAATGGAAGGTCAGGGGGGGCCAGAGAGTCCACCCACCTTTTGTAGGGAGGGGCTTTTCCAGGAGGAGGGTGAAAAGTCTGCATTCAAAAGGCCAGTCCCCTCTCCTGTGGATCAGGTTTTAAGGGAAACCTGGGTGTCAGGTCTCCGGGATGGGGGGGTCCATCCAGCTGACCCATTGGAAACAGAAAGTGGGGTGCCCAAAGGGGTCCAGAGCACCTCAGGGAAAGATGTTGTTCTTGCTACACTTGCAACTCCAGAGGGAGGGGCCGAGGGCAAGCATGGTCGTAGTACACCCTGTCCTGGCCAAAGACCCAAGCACATGCCCGAACTAGAAGTCTTCCCCAAAGAGGCAGAAGAATCTGCATCAGAGTGTCTACCAGAGGGCACAAAGAACTGGGAAAATGCAATAGGGGCTAAACAAGTCAAATTGAGTGAACGAAGCCTGTCCACCGTAAATTTGCTGTTAACCTTGTGTCTTTTGCTAATTCACCTATGGGATAAAATAAAAGAATTCACACTAGTGGTAAACCCTTTAAAGACGTGGAACATACCTAATTTGTGGAAGAAGCTGTTATACATGCTGGGGATGGTAACAAGACAGCCCCACCAGCATGTTACTTTACAGCCCATACCTGTAAAAAGCAGCAAAAGCATAACGGGCCCATGCTGCTGTGTAGAAGGGGAAACTGAGGCACACCGCCTCATGGCATTGGTGGCTAAATGCCAAGATACCCCCACTTTAACGGATATTGCTGCCTGCATTCTGTTAGCAAAACTACATCCCTACCTGTTTGCAAGCATCTGGGGACCAGGAACCCCAAAACGGGCTAGAACCCCTAGGAGTGACATCATATGGTTTCAAGGTACTGAAAGGGAGTGTGACCAAAAACAAACAGAAATTTTACAGGTACTGCCTCCGCCATGGACAGTGTCCAAGTCTCTGGCAGTAAGTTCAGGGGGAGGGTGTGACAGTGTACCCCATAAGGCTTTATGGGGAGGGGGTGCTTATAAATGTATGTATGACATAACTGGAATATGTTTTGTGCTGCCTGTGCCAGGTAACATATCTCCGTAAAGGTTATGGTCTACTATATCTATTCATCCTATTTGTACATATATATATCATTTTCTACTTGAGGTTAAGAACATGGGCTGTATGCTTGCTTGGTTTCTAAGTAAGCTTTGTGAGGCATTTGGTCAGCTTCTTTAGGAAGGAATTCGCCAGGTTAAGTACCTGATCAGGGAACAATGCATCTTGGAATGCTCCAATCCACATAAGAAGTCTTCCTGGAGACATGCAAGATTCCATGTGGGCAATGGCTTCAGCCTGTAAAGACTGAGTCATGCAGGGACATGTGACTTGCCCAGGTGACTCCAGAACTCCATCTTGGAGCTGGACTTTGCATAGGAGGGAGGAGGGGGGTCTCCTCCCACAAGAGAGAGTCTATTTAACCCTGGGGGAGACCCCTCCAT
>NW_020681878.1:0-1034 GCF_002925995.2 Terrapene triunguis
TCAGTGTGAGCGTGTGTGTGAATGTGTGAGCATATGAGTACGGGTGCGTCTATTGCCGAGAGAAGCAGCGTCTGGCTTTAATTCTGAGCTCCATAAGATCCGAGGTCTCGTGTCTCATGCTAGTGTACGGAGTGCTGGCCGCAGGTTACTCTGGATCTGGGGGAGCCAGCCTGATCTTGTCTCTGGGACCCCACACTGCAAAGAAAAGAAAGATCTTCTTTGTGGTGAAGGAGGCCATGAAATTAAAGATAGGACCCTCATTCTCAGCATTGTAAAATGCTACCAGTGCTACCCTAACTCTGGGGTGGCTTACACACATGAACCCAAACCCTAACTCCAAGTGGCCTACCCATAGGTACCCTAACCCTAGGGCAGGGAGCCCTACCCACAAGAAACCTAACTATAGGGTGGGGAGTCCTACCCATATAAACCCTAACCCTGGGGTGGAGAGCCCTTTCAACAGGAACCCTAATTCTAGGCGGGGAGCACAACCCATACCAACCCTAATCATACGGAGGGGAGCTCAACCCATAGGAACTCTAACCCTAACTCCAAGTAGCCTACTCATAGGAACCGTAATCCTAACTCCAAGTGACCTATCCATAGATACCTTAACCCTAAACTGGGGAACCATACCCATAGGAACCCTAACCCAAGGACTGGGATCCCTACAGAAAAGAACCCTAAAACTAGGGTGGGGAGCCATACCCCATTGGGGGTATGGCTCCCTGACCTAGGGTTAGGGTTCCTATGGATAGGCCACTTGGAGTTTGGGTTAGGGTTCCTATGGGTATGGCTTCCCACACTAGGATTAGGGTTCCTGTTTGTAGGGGTCCCCACTATAGTGTTAGGGTTCCTACGGTTTGGGCTCTCCAGGCTAGGGTTAGGGTTTCTCTGGCTAAGGCTCCCCTCCCTAATGTTAGGGTTCTTGTGTTTCGGACTCTCTGACCTAGGGTTAGGGTTCCTATGGCTAGGGCTCCCTGCCCCAGTTTTAGTATTCCTATGGGTATGGCTCCCTGACCTAGCATTAGGGT
>NW_020681879.1:0-1018 GCF_002925995.2 Terrapene triunguis
GACGGAACCCATATCCCTATCTTGGCACCGGCGCACCAAGCCACCGACTACATAAACCGCAAGGGGTACTTTTCAATGCTGCTGCAAGCCCTGGTGGATCACAAGGGACGTTTCACCGACATCAACGTGGGCTGGCCGGGAAGAGTACATGATGCTCGCGTCTTCAGGCAGTCTCTTCTGTTTCGAAAGCTGGAGGAAGGGACTTTCTTCCCAGACCAGAAAATAACCATTGGGGATGTTGAAATGCCTATCGTGATCCTTGGGGACCCAGCCTACCCCTTAATGCCATGGCTCATGAAGCCATACACAGGCAGCCTGGACAGCAGTCAGGACCTGTTCAACTACAGGCTGAGCAAGTGCCGAATGGTGGTGGAATGTGCATTTGGCCGTTTAAAAGCGCGCTGGCGCAGCTTACTGACTCGCTCAGACCTTAACGAAAAGAATCTCCCCATTGTTATTGCTACTTGCTGTGCGCTCCACAATATATGTGAAAGTAAGGGGGAGACATTTATGGCGGGGTGGGAGGTTGAGGCAAATCGCCTGGCCGCTGATTACGCGCAGCCAGACACCAGGGCGGTTAGAGGAGCACAGCAGGGCGCGGTGCGCATCAGAGAAGCGTTGAAAACCAGTTTTGTGACTGGCCAGGCTACGGAGTGAAACTTCTGTTTGTTGCTCCTTGATGAACCCTCTGCCCCTCCCCCACCACCCTGTTAACTCTACTTCCCTGCAAACCAACCACCCCACCCTCCCCTACTACCCTCCCCCCTTCGAGCACCACTTGCAGAGGCAATAAAGTCATTGTTGCTTCACATTCATGCATTCTTTATTAATTCAGCACACAACTAGGGGGATAATTGGAAAGGTAGCCCGGGATGGGTGGGGGAGGAGGGAAGGAAAAGGACACACTCCAATTTAAAACTTTAAAACTTATTGCTATGGAAATCATCTAGGGTGGAGTGAGTGGGTGGCCGAAGGCCCCCCCACCGTGTTCTTGGGCGTCTGAGTGAGGAGGCAATGG
>NW_020681879.1:1118-2873 GCF_002925995.2 Terrapene triunguis
TTCAGCACGCCACCTCTCCTCTCGCTCATATTGGGCTTTTTTAAAATCAGTCATTGACTGCCTCCACGCATTCAGCTGTGCTCTGTCAGCGTGGGAGGCAGTCTGAAGTTCAGTAAACATTTCGTCACGCGTCCTTCGCTTCCTTCTTCGAATATTCACTAGCCTCTGCGAAGGAGTAAGATTTGCAGCTGGTGGAGAAGGGAGAGGTTGTTAAAAAAGATACATTTTAGAGAACAATGGGTAGACTCTTTCACGTTAGATTTTGCTGTTCACAACATCACACAGCACATGTGCTTTCGTTACAAGGTCGCATTTTTCCTCTTATATTGAGAGTCTCCTGGTTTGGTGTGAGAGATCACTCACGCAGTGCCAGGACACAGATTTCAGCTTGCAGGCAGCCATGGTAAGACATATAGTCTTTGGGCTTTTTTAACCTTCTTAACATGTGGGGATGGTTTCAAACAGTTCTGCCCTCATTTCCCATACCAAGCACCCGTGCCATTTAAAATGGGTTTGCAATGTAAAAGGAGGGGCTGCGATTTCAGGTTTAACATGCAGCACAAACCCAACTAACTCCCCTCCCCCACACACCCAATTCTCTGGGATGGTCACTTCAACCCTCCCCCCCACCGCGTGGTTAACAGCGGGGAATATTTCTGTTCAGCAGACCAGGAAGGGGCACCTCTGAATGTCCCCTTAATAAAATTGCCCCATTTTAACCAGGTGACCGTGAATGATATCACTCTCCTGAGGATAACAAAGAGCGATAAGGAATGGATGTTGTCTGCATGCCAGCAAACACCGGGACCATACGCTGCCATGCTTTGTTATGCAATGATTCCAGACTATGTGCTACTGGCCTGGCGTGGTAAAGTGTCCTACCATGGCGGACGGGATAAGGCAGCCCTCCCCAGAAACCTTTTGCAAAGGCTTTGGGAGTACATGAAGGAGAGCTTTCTGGAGATGTCCCTGGAGGATTTCCGCTCCATCCCCATACACGTTAACAGACTTTTCCAGTAGCTGTACTGGCCGCGATTGCCAGGGCAAATTAATCATTAATCATTAAACACGCTTGTTTTTAAACCATGTGTAATATTTACAAAGGTACACTCACCAGAGGGCCCCTGTGTGCCCTCAGGGTCTTGGGTGAGTTCGGGGGTTACTGGTTCCAGGTCCAGGGTGACAAACATATCCTGGCTGTTGGGGTAACTGGTTTCTCCGCTTCCTTGCTGCTGTGAGCTATCTATGTTCTCTCCATCCTCATCTTCCTCGTCCGCCGAACCCGCTTCCTTGTTTCCACCGAGGGACTCATAGCACACGCTTGGGCTAGTGGTGGCTGCACCCCCTAGAATGGCATGCAGCTCCGCGTAGTAGCGGCATGTTTGCGGCTCAGCCCCGGACCTTCCGTTTGCATCTCTGGCTTTGTGGTAGGCTTGCCTTAGCTCCTTAATTTTCACGCGGCACTGCTGTGCATCCCTGTTATGGCCTCTGTCCTTCATGGCCTTGGAGATCTTTTCTAATGTTTTGCCATTTCTTTTACTGCTTCGGAGTTCAGTGAGCACTGATTCATCTCCCCAGATGGCGATCAGATCCCGTACCTCCCGTTCGGTCCAGGCTGGAGCTCTTCTGCGATCCTGGGACTGGGACTGGGACTCCATCACGGTTACCTGTGCTGATGAGCTCTGCGTGGTCACCTGTGCTCTCCACGCTGAGCAAACAGGAAATGAAATTCAAACGTTCGCGGGGCTTTTCCTG
>NW_020681880.1:0-3234 GCF_002925995.2 Terrapene triunguis
TGTCTACACAGGAAGTTGGTTTGGATTAAGTGTGAGTTTAAAGCAGATTAGCTATTCCTGATTAACCGCTTGTGTGAGCACTCTTATTCTGGAATAAGAGAATACACACGATGTGAATCAGGAATAACTCCCCAAGTAGACAAGCCCCTGGAGCACTACACAGGAGTATCCCCTGGTGCATAGAGGAGGGGTCTCCTGCACCTTTCAGAAGACCCAGCTTGATTAAGCAGCTGATCTTCGTCTGCCCTGCTCTCCGTTAAGGAAGGAGTCACTGTGTGTGCACAGCTCTTGTGTCTCTCCCTACACACCCCTCGCTCTATTTTAGCGAAACTGTGTCCTGGGGATCCACTCCAGCTGGGATTCCCAAAGGAGCTGAGGCAAATTGGTGCACAAATTCCATACGATTTCAATAGGCGCTGGCTGGGTGCCTGCCTCCCTTGGGAAATCCCAGCCTTAAGCAAATTGTTTGAATTTGGGAGCCTCAAGCCCAGCGCCTAGATGTCAGTGGCCTGGTTTGTCCAGGTGCCGAGCAACCAGTAGACTCAGGTCGCTGCATCCCGTCAGGACCTCAGGCTGCTTTTATACAGGTGCTAGAGTTTAGGTCCTGAGCCCTGGACACTTTGGCCTTGGCTCTTCCCCTCTCTCTCTTTGTGGGCACCCTCTGTCCCTGAACCATTATTGTTCTGCTCTGAATCTCCTCGGTTGGTCACTCTCTGGTTCTGGGTGCTCTGCAGTATGGAGGTTCGGGCACAGAGTGGCGATCCCTGCTCCATAATGTACCAGCCCCAGCTTGCCCAGGCTTCAGGCTTTTCTATTGCATTGCAAGCACATGCCCATTTGGGCCCCTTTGGCCCCTCCCAGCACCCAGGCTGTGTCCAGTTGTGGCAGTTGATCTTCTGCCAACTCCTAAGAGAAGATGAGGGCTCATGTCCCCATTTCCATGGGGCAGGTGTAGACTGGTTTCTAGACTGATGCCATTTCTACTTTGCTGGGGGAGGGGGAAGGAAAAGCAAAGGATCTAAAACAAAGCAGCTGCTCCTGCTGGAGCGGGATTCACAGTAGCGGGACCCAGAACTGGGTGTTGCTGCTGCATAGAGCAGGGGAGAGGGATTAATTGGAAAAAATATTAATAATAGAGCCAAGTGTTGTTGATGAAGGTCGATTTGATTCAGCTCCACACACGGTGCAGGTACTCACACTCCTGTTACAGAGGGATTTCTGCAAATAAATGTGTGTACAGTTTGCATTGGATCATAATCTCCCTATCTGTTTATTACCTTCCATCACCCATCCCACCCCTCTTCCCTGCACGGATTTCAAAAGGGCTAATTTACGAGACATTTCTCTTACCAGCAGCTGACCGAAATTAAAATAAAAATTAAACAGGGTCCCATCCTGTCTTCATGAGGGGAGAGGTTGACAGGAGGTTTGCAAACTAGGGCTTATCAAAAGCTCCTTCTCAAATTCATTTCAATATCTGAGCCTCTGGTTTCCAGGGCAACACAATCTTTTCATCTAAGCAACTGGTAAAACCGCTGGCATCCGATATTGTTTTCTTGGCATAATGTTAAAACTGTCATTTGGTTAAAAAATTATACATATATAAATATTACATTTTATACATATATTGTGATACAGCATGGCCAGAGGACAGCAGGAGAGGGTTAGAAGGGAGGCTTATTCCCTGTAGAGGGAAGAAAGTTTGCTATAGATTAATTAGAGCACCTGAGGCCAATTAGAGCACCTGAAGTCAGTCACCTGACAACACCAATCAGACAGGGGAAGGAGTTAGAGCAGAGTGGATTGATGTTGGAGCAGAGAACAGTTCGAAGGAGTAGAAACAGAGTGGATTGGTGTTTGAGCAGAGAGCGGTTCGGAGGGAAGCAGAGGAAAGGTTGGAGAAGTGCGGCGGTGGGCTAAGAAGACCAAGACCCTAGGTAAAGGGACACCTGGCTTGTGCAGAGGGAGGGCAGGAAGCCCCCACAAGCTGAAGGGCAGGAGAGGGAAGTAGCCCAGGGGAAGGAACCACTAGTTCAAGTGGTTTACCACTATCCCTAGGGCCCCTGGGCTGGGACCCAGAGTAGAGGGCGGGCCCGGGTCCCTCCCTCTTCACTCCCCTCCTGTAGGACGCTAGTGGGGCAGTTAATATCCTGGTTCAGGGGCAAGAAACGGTGCCCTGAAACCCCCCCCCACACACACAAGAAGAGAGAGCGCGAGACCCATCATAGTAGTGCCGGCAATTTGCCACAATATACACTATATATTATGTGTGTGTGTGTGTATGTTACAATATATGTAAATATATCTAATATGTAGATATGTGTATACACACACAAACATATGAATAGTGTGTGTCTGTGTGTGTATACACATGCACACGTAAGTGTTTTTACATATATGGGTCTGTATGTGTGTGTGTATATATATATTTAAACAAAATATCCATCCCATAGACTAGAAAATTAATTGTTGAATTCCCTCTCCCTCACGGCCCATCCCTTCCCCTGTGAGTAGCGTACCAGACAAACGACATGTTGTTGATGGGCTAGGTGGATGACTCCGGGTTGTTTCACAGTTGGTAGAGCAGCGTTTTCATGCCCTTATGGTGGTGCGATAATGAGGAGCAATGGCCCTGGAAGGTGCCTTATATCCCAGCTTGGCACTCAGCCTCCTCTGGTTTCAGGAAGTCTGTGCCAGTCTGTAGTGGGGCAGCTGCCCCACTCCTGGAGAACAGGGGGTTAAAAGCAGCCAAGCTAGGCTGATTGGGGAGGCAGCCACAGCTGGGGCCAGCCCAGTCAGGCCACAGCAGGCCCTGATAAGAGGGCTGTGGGCCAAGAGCTGTAGGAGTCTCTCTCTAGCCCTGGAGTGGGCAGGGCTGGCTGCCTGGGAACAAGGTACCAAAGCAGAGCACTGTTGGGGAAAAGGGCAAGGGAGCTGGGGAGCTCCAGCCTGGTAAAAACCCCAGGCTGCAGGCCTTGGTGAAGGCCTACAGAGGTACTGGGGCTGCAGAGATACAGCCTGGGAATAGGCAAAGGCAGCAGGTCCTAACCCCTTGCCAACGATGAATGGCCATTACAGACTGCAGTCTGCCCCAGCGAGCGGGGGCTAGATAACGACTGGCAGTAGCCACTGAGGCAAGGTGGGTTTAAAGGGTTGGGGGTTGCCCTGGAAGGGGAGACCCAGAGCGTGGGGGTACTGTTGGGGCAGAACCCCGAGGTAAAGGGCACTGGGTTC
>NW_020681880.1:3334-5932 GCF_002925995.2 Terrapene triunguis
CCCTGCCCTCATCTGGCTCACCCACAAATGGGAGAAACGTCCCTAGCGATGTAAAAGCCAGAGATTCTCGTTTAGCTCCAGTGTCAGCGGCATGTAGTTTTTGTGAAGCGGAGGGCCTGAGTGTTAGTGCCTGGGGGTTCATTGGTGACCAAGACTAACATTGCATGTGGCCATAGATCTCTTGGAGTCTCTGCACGCCGGATTTCCTGTAAGTTCTCCCTGTTATCACTGCCGGGAGCAGCGGCTGTAACGCGCTGGCTGCATTGTCTGAGCACAGGATAACAGCCGCTGCATTCCATGAGGCTCCTCATCAAGGATCTCTGTTACCCCTAGTCCAGCCATAGTTAGCCACCCTTTTGGTGGCTCATGCATCCTTAGTGCCAGGGGCTGCCTACAAAAGTGATTCTGCTCTTCTCCGAGCCCTCCCTCAGGGAAGAATTGGAGAGGGAGACAGTGTGGCCCGGTAGATAAGGCACTGCTCTGGGAGTCAGGAGCCTTGCTCTCGAATACCAGCTCTGTCACTGTGTTCGTCCCACTCCCACCCTTGGTCTGTCTTGTCTATTTAGACTATAAGCTCTTCGGGGCAGTGATTCCCTCTTACTCTACAGCACCTAGCCCAGTGGGCCCTGATCTCAGTCGGAGCTGCTCGGTGCACCATAGTACTGCTACTAGTAACGAGATCAACTCCCCATCTCTTATCTCCTCCTCCCTTCCCGCAAGATCAGGAATGCCTCTTGCCACAGATTGTCCTCAATTCTTTAGTGCCCTCAATTCCTGGAAGTTGCTGCTACCAAATGGTTCTCTTGTGTGCAACAGTGAGTCCTGTGGTTGCTATGTTGCTCTGCTGATTTCCTTTCCAACGGTCTGTTGCATGGAAGAGAACAAGTGGAAACCTGGCTTGGCACTGAGTTTTTCTTCTCTGGTCTGTTTGATGTCCCAAGGGCACGGGAGCAGGGCTAGTCCTAAATGTGAATGAGGCAGTTATGGTTGCACTGGGGCAGCTCGTTATGTGAGTGGAGTGGGTTTGGGGGTGGGGTGACTTTATGCATTTATTTATTGGAAATAAACCTGTCTCTGAGCTCCAGCATTTTTGCATGCTCTGCAGAGAGGTGAGTGAGGAAGGGCCCTGTGCAGTACAGCCAGTGGGAGGGAGACGAAGAATTGAGCATGGGAGGTGTGGGGAGCCATTACATGGGGTCAGTATTTTTGACATTGAATTTTGCGCTGGATGAGGCGAAAGTTTTGTTGCATGTTTCACACTGAGCAGCCACAAAGCAAATTGTTGGTTTTTTTTCATCGGGCCATCATGGGCTCCTGCCCTCCCAGCCTGCCCTGCTCCTGCTATAGATCGGCAGACGGGACCGTGGGCCCTCGGAAGTGCGATATCGCTGGAACACATCACACCGATGCCACCATCTGTTCCTGAACCTCGGAACTGGGCTCCCTGGAGAAATGACGACACCAGCCAGTTTACACCGGCATTGAGAAATGCAAAACGATGCTGAATTAGCTTTCAGAAACTAGAGCCAAGCAAACCAACACAGAGAGAGCGAGCTGCTCTGAGTGTACCTGGCCTCTCCAGTGATTGTGAGGGCGGGGGGTGGCTCTCTCATCTCTACCCTTCTACCTCCTCGGGCTGATGGATCCTCGGCAGAGGAAGGGGATGTGGCGACGGGGAAGATTGATGGGGGGGTTGCAGATTTTGCTAGCTTCCCTTTACATACCAGCGAGAGGCCTGGTGTGTTTCCAGAGCTCGACCACACCCACCTTCCCGTGTCTCTCCTGCCTGCCTGCTATAATCCTCCCTCCTTGGGGACATACGCAGACAACAGGGAGAGGTGCTGGACCACTAAACGTTGACTTCTTTGAGGGGGTCAACAAGCATGTGGAGCAAGGGGATCTAGTGGACTTAGATTTTCAGAAAGCCTTTGACAAGGTCCCTCACCAAAGACTCTTACGCAGCGGTTCTCAAACTTCTGTAGTGGGGACCCCTTTCACATAGCAAGCCTCTGTGTGTGACCCCCCCCCCCTTATAAATTAAAAACACTTTTTTACATATTTAACACCATTATAAATGCTGGAGGCAAAGCGGGGTTTGGGGTGGAAGCTGACAGCTCGTGACCCCCCATGTAATAACCTTGTGACCTCCTGAGGGGTCCCAACTGCCAGTTTGAGAACCCCTGCTCTTACGCAAAGTAAGCTGTCATGGGATAAGAGGGAAGGTGCTCTTATGGATTGGTAACTGGTTAAAAGATAGGGTAGAAAATATCATGTTGCCTCTATATAAATCCATGGTACGCCCACATCTTGAATACTGTGTGCAGATGTGGTCGCCCCATCCCAAAAAAGATATATTGGAAAAGATTCAGAAAAGGGCAACAAAAATGATTAAGGGTATGGAACGGCTTCCGTATGAGGAGAGATTAATAAGACTGAGACTTTTCAGCTTGGAAAAGAGACGTCTGAGGGGAGATATGATTGAGGTCTATAAAATCATGACTGGTGTAGAGAAAGTAGATAAGGACGTATTGTTTACTACTTCTCATAAGAGAAGAACTAGGGGTCACCAAATGAAATTAATAGGCAGCAGGTTTAAAA
>NW_020681881.1:0-1408 GCF_002925995.2 Terrapene triunguis
ATCCTTGGGGACCCAGCCTACCCCTTAATGCCATGGCTCATGAAGCCGTACACAGGCAGCCTGGACAGTAGTCAGGACCTGTTCAACTACAGGCTGAGCAAGTGCCGAATGGTGGTGGAATGTGCATTTGGCCGTTTAAAAGCGCGCTGGCGCAGCTTACTGACTCGCTCAGACCTTAGCGAAAAGAATCTCCCCATTGTTATTGCTGCTTGCTGTGCGCTCCACAATATATGTGAAAGTAAGGGGGAGACATTTATGGCGGGGTGGGAGGTTGAGGCAAATCGCCTGGCCGCTGATTACGCGCAGCCAGACACCAGGGCGGTTAGAGGAGCACAGCAGGGCGCGGTGCGCATCAGAGAAGCGTTGAAAACCAGTTTTGTGACTGGCCAGGCTACGGAGTGAAACTTCTGTTTGTTGCTCCTTGATGAACCCTCTGCCCCTCCCCCACCACCCTGTTAACTCTACTTCCCTGCAAACCAACCACCCCACCCTCCCCTACTACCCTCCCCCCTTCGAGCACCACTTGCAGAGGCAATAAAGTCATTGTTGCTTCACATTCATGCATTCTTTATTAATTCAGCACACAACTAGGGGGATAATTGGAAAGGTAGCCCGGGATGGGTGGGGGAGGAGGGAAGGAAAAGGACACACTCCAATTTAAAACTTTAAAACTTATTGCTATGGAAATCATCTAGGGTGGAGTGAGTGGGTGGCCGAAGGCCCCCCCACCGTGTTCTTGGGCGTCTGGGTGAGGAGGCAATGGGACTTGGGGAGGATGGCTGCTGGTTACAGAGGGGCTGTAGCGGCGGTCTCTGCTCCTGCTGCCTTTCCTGCAGCTCAACCATACGCAGGAGCATATCACTTTGATGCTCCAGCAGCCGGAGCATCGACTCTTGCTTTCTGATTACAAGTTGACGCCACCTCTCCTCTTCAGCCCGCGTTTCAGCACGCAACTTCTCCTCTTCAGCACGCCACCTCTCCTCTCGCTCATATTGGGCTTTTTTAAAATCAGTCATTGACTGCCTCCACGCATTCAGCTGTGCTCTGTCAGCGTGGGAGGCAGTCTGAAGTTCAGTAAACATTTCGTCACGCGTCCTTCGCTTCCTTCTTCGAATATTCACTAGCCTCTGCGAAGGAGTAAGATTTGCAGCTGGTGGAGAAGGGAGAGGTTGTTAAAAAAGATACATTTTAGAGAACAATGGGTAGACTCTTTCACGTTAGATTTTGCTGTTCACAACATCACACAGCACATGTGCTTTCGTTACAAGGTCGCATTTTTCCTCTTATATTGAGAGTCTCCTGGTTTGGTGTGAGAGATCACTCACGCAGTGCCAGGACACAGATTTCAGCTTGCAGGCAGCCATGGTAAGACATACAGTCTTTGGGCTTTTTTAACCTTCTTAACATG
>NW_020681882.1:0-1457 GCF_002925995.2 Terrapene triunguis
AGAGAGACTGCAGCGGGGCTCTCTCCTCCTGCCTCCGGTCCTGCAGAACATCCACAAGGCGGCGGAGCGTGTCCGTTTGCTCCCTCATTAGTCCAAGCAGCGTTTGAGTAGCCTGCCAGTCCTCCTGTCGCCACCTCTCCTCCCGTTCAATGTTTGCCCGGTGCATTTGGGACAAGTTCTCCCTCCACTGTGTCTGCTGGGCTGCCTGTGCTCGGGAGCATCCCATTAGTTCAGCAAACATGTCTTCCCGTGTCCTCTTCTTCCTCCTCCTAATGTGCGCTAGCCTCTGGGCAGATGTGGCTGTGGGAATTGGAAAAAGGGAGTGAATTCCTGAGACAGATCAATGTATCTGTGAACAGAGAACATAGTCTTTCAACAAGACCATGCAGAGCACCTATCACACGCGCACTGAGGACAAGGTCGAATTTTCGGCCCTCGCCTACAGTGCCTGCGGTCTTGCTGTGGCGAGCTGAGGAGCAGGGCAGGACACCGGACTTTGTCTAGATGGCAAACATGGTAAGCCGTAGACTTGTGGCTGCTTAAAACTTTAAGAGTGGCACTGGCCTCCTTTCACATAGAAAGCAATGCGAGTCTCTGCTGGCAGCAATCCTGCAAGCATGAACTCTGGCCCTGTCCCACCCCCTCGCGGCTGTAAACCGCGTGGCTGTAAACCGGCGGTTGCAGTTCTGTAAAGGGATGGGCAAGCAGTCCCAATACTAACTTTCCCCTACCTAATTCACAGCAGGGAGTCATGCCAGACATCACCCTCCTGAAGGTCTCGGAGAGCCAGAAGGAGCGGATGCTTCGGGACAGCCTGCAGAAACCGGGGCCATTTGCTGCAATGCTCTGCAAGGCCATGATCCCCGAGTACCTGCTGGCGTTGTGGCAGGGAAACGTCTCATACCACGGGGGGCCTAATAAGCTCTCCCTGCCCAGGAACCTGCTCATGAGGCTTGAAAAACACCTGCAGGAGGCCTATGAGGAGTTCTCCCCGGAGGATGTCGCCTCTATCCCCGGATACATTGACCAGTTTTTGGCTTAGGTGCCCTTGGAGGGACAAAAGAGTGCAGCGTTTTGGGCAGTATAATCATGAAGCGGACATTGTGAAATTTTTTGAAAATAGACTATATATTGAAGCACCCAAAGACAGACTAATCATGATACACTTTGCACAGATTCCCGTTTTGTTGGACTTTCCTGTTTACATGTTTTGAAGCACTTTACCCATTGTTAATATTTTAAATCTTCCTGTTCTGTTTTAAATAAATGTTTACATGTTTGAAAGCACTTTAGCTATTGTTAATATTTTAAATATGCCAGTTATGTTATAAATAAATGTTTAGATATTTAAAACACTTACTGCTTGATCCTTCCCCTGAATCTGTGTCTGGGATAACGGCTGGGGAGGGTTGGTAGGGGATCTCTGTGAGGGTGATGAAGAGCTCCTGGCTGTCGGG
>NW_020681883.1:0-5009 GCF_002925995.2 Terrapene triunguis
TAGCAGGAGCTCACCCTACAAGGAGGGGGGTTGGCACTGGAGGTTACCAGAAAGGACAAAGCAACAGAGGGTCCTGTGGCACCTTTAAGACTAACAAAAGTATTGGGAGAATAAGCTTTCGTGGGTAAGAACCTCACTTCTTCAGATGCAAGTAATGGAAATCTCCAGAGGCAGGTATAAATGAGTATGGAGATAACGAGGTTAGTTCAATCAGGGAGGGTGAGGTGCTCTTCTAGCAGTAGAGGTGTGAACACCAAGGTAGGAGAAACTGCTTCTGTATTTGGATAGCCATTCACAGTCTTTGTTTAATCTTGATCTGATGGTGTCAAATTTGCAAATGAACTGGAACTCAGCAGTTTCTCTTTGGAGTCTGGTCCTGAAGTTTTTTTGCTGTAAGATGGCTAACTTAACATCTGCTATTGTGTGGCCAGGGAGGTTGAAGTGTTCTCCTACAGGTTTTTGTATATTGCCATTCCTGATATCTGACTTGTTTCCATTTATCCTCTTGCGTAGTGACTGTCCAGTTTGGCCAATGTACATAGCAGAGGGGCATTGCTGGCACATGATGGCATATATAACATTGGTGGACGTGCAGGTGAATGAGCCGGTGATGTTGTAGCTGATCTGGTTAGGTCCTGTGATAGTGCTGCTGGTGTAGATATGTGGGCAGAGTTGGCATCGAGGTTTGTTGCATGGGTTGGTTCCTGAGTTAGAGTTGTTATGGTGCGGTGCGTGGTTGCTGGTGAGAATATGCTTAAGGTTGGCAGGTTGTCTGTGGGCGAGGACTGGCCTGCCTCCCAAGGTCTGTGAAAGTGAGGGATCATTGTCCAGGATGGGTTGTAGATCACTGATGATGCGTTGGAGAGGTTTAAGCTGAGGGCTGTAGGTGATGGCCAGTGGAGTTCTGTTGGTTTCTTTTTTGGGCCTGTCTTGTAGCAGGAGGCTTCTGGGTACACGTCTGGCTTTGTTGATTTGTTTCTTTATTTCCTTGTGTGGGTATCGTAGTTTTGAGAATGCTTGGTGAAGATCTTGTAGGTGTTGGTCTCTGTCTGAGGGGTTGGAGCAGATGCGGTTGTACCTCAGTGCTTGGCTGTAGACGATGGATCGTGTGGTGTGTCCGGGGTGGAAGCTGGAGGCATGAAGGTAGGCATAGCGGTCGGTGGGTTTTCGGTATAGGGTGGTGTTAACGTGTCCATTGCTTATTTGTACTGTGGTGTCCAGGAAGTGGACCTCCCATGTAGATTGGTCCAGGCTGAGGTTGATGGTGGGGTGGAAGCTGTTGAAATCATGGTGGAATTCTTCCAGGGTCTCCTTCCCATAGGTCCAGATGATGAAGATGTCATCAATGTAGCGTAGGTAGAGAAGGGGCATGAGTGGACGAGAGCTGAGGAAGCGTTGTTCCAGGTCAGCCATAAAGATGTTGTCATATTGTGGGGCCATGCGGGTGCCCATAGCGGTGCCACTGGTCTGGAGGTATATATTGTCACCAAATTTGAAATAATTGTGCGTGAGGATAAAGTCACAGAGCTCAGCAATAAGTTGTGCTGTGTCATCAGGGATACTGTTCCTGACAGCTTGTATTCCATCTGTGTGTGGGATGTTTGTGTAGAGAGCCTCTACATCCATGGTGGCTAGGATGGTGTTTTCTGGAAGGTCACCAATGCATTGTAGTTTTCTCAGGAAATCTGTGGTGTCACGGAGATAGCTGGGAGTGCTGGTGGCGTAGGGTCTGAGTAGGGAGTCCACATATCCAGACAGTCCTTCAGTGAGAGTGCCAATGCCCGAGATGATGGGGCGTCCAGGATTTCCAGGTTTGTGGATCTTGGGTAGTAGAAAGGACAAGAAGACTCCATTCTGGGGTTCAGGAGGTGAATTCATCCCTCAGTGGTGGGCAGGTGCTGCTGGTACTGCTCTGGCTCACTGTAAATGGGGAGCTAGTGGAAGGGGAAATGGAGCCCCCGGTACTCACTAAAAGGGAAAGTGGTGGATTCTCCATCTCTTGATGTCATTGAATGAAGACTAGATGCCTTTCTGGAATGTGTGTGCCCAAAAAGTAACTATTGTACTATACAGGAAGCCTATGATGTGCAGGGGGTTAGATGAGATGCTCTAAAGGTCTCTTCTGGCCATAAAGTCTACTAATTTTGGGAACACTGAGTGTAGCATTGGGAGCAGCCTCTGATGTTTTACTTTCTAGCTGGCTTGCTTCCTAGAATGAACAGGCATTGAGTGGGATGATCCACAGAGAGTAGCTCAAACCTTCAAAGTGTCAGGCCAGCAGCAGGACATTATCACTTCAGGGGATTGGTGGGTGTGGCAGTGACATCAGAAAGGCTTTTTGCAGGACCTCAGCCTATTGGTCAAAGGTGTTAGGGAGGTGGTGACCTCACAGAGAGATGCTGACATCAGCCAGGCAGGACAGGGGCGCAGGGCCAGGTAAACCTCGTAGACCCCTGTGGCTTTGCTTCAGCAAGTCTCCTTCTCGAGGTCTCTCTTTGAGGACTGAGAGAGTATTAGGGTTCACGTATGTGAGTGCGAGCAGGAGCCTCTTTCGAGTTTTCTCCTTTCCTTTTACTGATTTTACTAGAAAACAGATGTCCCTGTTTAGAAGGTAAGAGCCTCCAAGAGGTTTTGGAACCTGCTCAGTCTGATCCATCTGGTGCCAGCTGAATTCTAGGCATGGAAAACAAACAGACACTCTCTGTCCCACAGAGCTGCAATCTACCTGCTTCCTGTCTCCCGGCAGGAACCGCTCTTTGCTACGTCTTGGACCTGCTTCCATTGCTTCCCTGGGGGATTGGCAGTTTCACTGGCTCAGGCTGCGTTGCCCCTTGCTGCCTCATCCGAGCCAGCTCAGACACCGTCTAGGGCTCTTCTGAAAGGTCTTTGTGTAAAGTCCCAATGCAAGCATCCGCTTCTCCCCGAGACGCTCCCCACGGCCACGGGAGACAGAGCTCGCCCCCCCGCCCACCCCGTGCGGGGATTGTGGCTGGGTCAGTCTGGGCCCCCGAGAGCGAGATGTCAACACTGGGCTTCAGCGCCAAAGGGTTTGACCCGAGCCCCGCTCCAGCCGCAGCTCCAGAGCCAGGACAAGCGAGGGCACGTTGGGGGGAGGGGTTACAGGTGCTGCCGGCGACCTTTACATCCAAAGCCATCTGTCCTCATGGCACTGGCCTCTCCTTGCACCCCACACAATGCTCCTGAAACCGGATTAGTAAATGGAACGAATTTCCATTCAGACAGAACCAAGGGCTTAGACCTCAACTGCCTTCAGTGAAGATAACAACTCTTAATTGCTCACCTCAGGGTGGACTGATTTAAATTAAAGCCTTTAATCACCATGCAGAAAACCTTGCTTTGAATCCTCTATTGGAATTGTGTTTGGCATTCGTACTTCAGTCATTTTCCTAAAGACGGGGTAACTTTCCTTGGTGGGGAACCATCACAATGTCCATTTACGACTAAATATAATCTGGACATGAAATGTGCTGCTTTGTTTGTTTGCTAACCAGGAGGATACGTCCTTCCTCGGATACGAAATCCTTTCAGCCGGCACCAGCCAGAAAACAAGTAGGCAAACATTTGACAGAACAGACAGAGAAACCTCACTGACAGACACCCGCATGGACGCTGTCTACATGCATGTGTGAACCAGCAGGGAGCTCTTACTGAAAAGTTCCCTCTTTAGCTGGGCATCTCCGGGGAATGGTGACTATTTTCTGCTTCCGCTCTGCGATTGGAGTCCAACCATGTGCCTAGGTTACAAAGAAGAGAAAAGCATTTCAGTCATTAAAAACTGAACAGAAAACCTGACCCTGCCAGGGAGAGTAACCCACACATTCACCTGGGATCTTGCTGTCAGGGCACTACAGAATGGAAGTGCTGAGGAGAATAATGCACTCCCCAGAGTCTGTCCTGGTTCAACCGTGAACCTCACCAGAGCCAGACCATAGAAAGGACCAGTTCATGCGGTCTCATGTTGCCAGAGGTATCCAGGATTTACAGCCAATCAGATCTGCAGTGCAATCCACAGCTAAAGGCATTCTGTGTCCAGGCCTATGTAAGCGGGGGAATGGTCCCGCTATTGTGGGGACCTTTCCTGGCTCATACATTACCCCTGTGGAATTGGCTGGCGAAAGGATCTGAGTCCTCGCTCCCACTCCCTTCACCCAGAGGCCCGCCTGACTCCAGGACACCCCTTCTACTCTCGTGTGGCAGAGTCCTCGTAACCCAGACAAGGCTGGGCCCAGGATTCCTGGGGCTCGACCCTCAATCTGGTTGTTGTACTTAGGACAGGGCTCGGGTGTCTCCACTCCAGGGTACTCTCTCTGCTCCGGACGCTTCCCTGACCCATTGATCATCGCATATAGTTCAAAGCAAACACAAGTTATTGAACAGCAAGTCATTAAAAACAAGGAGAAACTGGGGAAGGTGAAAGGAAAAGCCGTCACCCCGCTCTGTGGCACGGGGGACCCCAAACAGCTGTGGCTGGAATGTCAGGGCAGTTCACAGTCTGTTCCTCACACGTCCCAGGCCCCTGGCCAGGCCCTGGCTGTGCTGCAGGGACGCCGCGGGTCGGACACTCGCTCTGGCGGTGGCCACACGCCCTCAGGGTCTAGGTCGCAGGGCCCTTCCCCCCCCCCCCCACGGGGATTACAATACCCCTCCCAGTGCGGCCTGTAAGGCCTCTTGACTGGTGGGGTCTCCCTGTGCTGGGCCCGCTGCCCAGGGACCCCCACACTCTGCCCAGCTGCTCCCCGCACCTGGCTCCAGAGGGCTCCAGCCCCAGCCCCACTCTGCCCCCACACGGCTGCTGCTGCTCTGCCCCCCGCGTGGCTCCCTGGGCTGCTCCTCTCCCCTTAGCTCAGCCCTGCTCAGGCAGCTCCAGCTCCCCCGGCCTCCTGACTGCCCCAACACACACAGTGACACTCACCTCCACTGCGCCCACAAACTTCCACCCACCCCCACCCACACACTCACCTCCACTGCCCCCACAAACTTCCACCCAC
>NW_020681884.1:0-1275 GCF_002925995.2 Terrapene triunguis
GCTCCTCAGCTCGCCACAGCAAGACCGCAGGCACTGTAGGCGAGGGCCGAAAATTCGACCTTGTCCTCAGTGCGCGTGTGATAGGTGCTCTGCATGGTCTTGTTCACAGAGCTAGACTATGTTCTCTGTTCAAAGATACATTGATCTGTCTCAGGAATTCACTCCCTTTTTCCAATTCCCACAGCCACATCTGCCCAGAGGCTAGCGCACATTAGGAGGAGGAGGAGGAGGACACGGGAAGACATGTTTGCTGAGCTAATGGGATGCTCCCGAGCACAGGCAGCCCAGCAGACACAGTGGAGGGAGAACTTGTCCCAAATGCACCGGGCAAACATGGAACGGGAGGAGAGGTGGCGACAGGAGGACCAGCAGGCGACTCAAACGCTGCTTGGACTAATGAGGGAGCAAACGGACACGCTCCGCCGCCTTGTGGATGTTCTGCAGGACCGGAAGCAGGAGGAGAGAGCCCCGCTGCAGTCTCTCTCTAACCGCCCTGCCCCGCCACCAAGTCCCATACCCCCCTCACCCAAAGTCCAAACACGGAGGGGCGGCAGGGGCCGTGAAAACTTTCACTCCACCCCAGCGGACAGCTATAGCAGTAGAAGGCTCTCATTCCCCAAAATCTGAAAAGTCCTTTCCTACCCGCCTCACACAAGACCCCGTCCAAGTTTCACCCCCCCGTTCCATGTGCGGTTGTTAATAAAAAATACGTTTCTGTTCATTACTGTTTCCATCCTCTTCTTTTGGAGGAGAGTCTGTCTGAAGGGGGGGGGAAGGGGCTTGGTAATTAGACAGGACAGTCACCTTTAGCAGGGGGCAGGCCCAGCAGCAGGGCACATACACAGTGCAGTGACTAGTTACCCTGGTCAGTCTGGGAGGTGGCTTTCATGTTCTGTGGGGGGGGCGGGGTTGCTCTGTGACTTTGTGGCGGGGGAGGGCAGTTTAGAAGCATCATTAGCATCACAACACTAAACCCAGGTTTAAAACATTCCCGCGAAAACAGTAATGAAGACAACGGTGTTCATTAGCAAAACAGAACAGATTTTATTTTTTGGGAAGGGGGTGAAGGGGGTAACTGGGTAAAGAAACGGGGGCAAGTTCAGCTTCTGTGTCCACAAACTTAAAAGTCACTGGGTACCCTGCTCAGTCTTGAAACTGGCTTTCAAAGCCTCCCGGATGCACAGCGCGTCCCGCTGGGATCTTCTAAATCGCCCGGCTGTCTGGCTGAGCGTAATCAGCAGCCAGGCTATTTGCCTCAACCTCCCACCCCGCCAT
>NW_020681884.1:1285-3783 GCF_002925995.2 Terrapene triunguis
GGGATATTGGTTTCGCTGAGATCACAGCGAGTCAGTAAGCTTCTCCAAGTAAATACCAGTCAGGGCTGCTCGCATGCGGGTGTCCTTGCGCTTCAGGGCAGGGGACAGCAACTCACAAAGTTCCAGGAAAGTCCCCTTCCGCATGCGAAAGTTTAGCAGCCACTGGGATTCATCCCAGACCTGAAGCACTATGCGGTCCCACCAGTCCGTGCTTGTTTCCCGGGCCAGAATCACCGTTCAACAAAATCCACATGTCCCATTGCAAACGTGATGTCCTCGGCGCTGGGTGTCGTGGTTTCTGACAGGCGTGTGCTACTCTCGGAGATCAGGTCCTCACTCCGCTGCCGTAGCCTCCTCGCCTGATTTCTCTCTATCTGCCTCTGTGAAAGGTGGATGATGAGCTGCGAGGCGTTGACAACGGCCACAACTGCGGCGATGGTCGCAGCGGGATCCATGCTCGCGGTGCTGTGGCGTCCGCGCTGTCACTGACCAGAAAAGTGCGCGAACTGATTTCCCGCCGGCGCTTTCAAGGAGGGAGGGAGGGCGGGCGGGAGTGACGATTGGATGACGACAGTTACCCAAAAGCACCCTCGAGACATTTTTTTCCCCCAGAAGGCATTGGGGGCTCGACCCAGAATTCCAATGGGCAGCGGGGACTGCGGGAACTGTGGGATAGCTGCCCACAGTGCACTGCTTCCAATGTCGAGGCTTTCCCCGGTAGTGTGGACTGACAAAGTCGAATTACTGTCCTTAATGTGGACACACACGTTCGACTTTCTAATATCGATTGCACATATTCGATTTAACTAAAATCGAACTACTCTCGTAGTGTAGACATACCCTGAGAGAGAGAGACCAGGAGTGGTTGCTCTCAGAGCGAAGCAGTGTAAAAGGCACCCCAGGTTGGAGAATTGAAGGGACACAGCTGTTCAACCGTCCAGGTTGTACCCTGGGGAATGTCACCGTTTCACCCAAGAGGCTAATCCATTTTAAAACGGATTCAGGTTTCTAAGCCAACTGGAGCAGTGCAGCAGCAGCCTGGCAGCCGAAGCCAGCCCAAATCGGAGTGAACTGTGTAGGACAAGCCAGGCAGCGGACAGAGCAGGCTTTTAGGAACCTTCCACTGGCTCTTGACCCCAGATTCACAGCTGAGAGGAGGGGACACAGCTCATGCACAGGACCAGACATATGCGAATGGCTGGGCCATCCATGGAGAGGCAAGACAGCAACACATGGTCCAGGTAGAGCAACATGGACTGCTTTCCACTCCTACTCTGCCTCAATTGCCCCAGTGCGAACTGAACTCTGACTGTGGGTGTTACAACAACGCGTGCTCCATCCCATAATAGTCCCAGCAATCTGCAGCTGCTGGAGCTTGCTGGTTCCTTTGTGAGCAGGGCTGGCTCCTTCCGGTATCAGTCTGGGCTGGCTACAGAAGGAGAGGGGAAAGGGTCTAGTTCAAAGGATCCTTTTACACCAATACCTAGCACTGACCTTTGAAACGTGTAGTGTAAAAGACAGAGGTTTACAGTTCCACCCTGATCAATCCAGAGGTGGGCATGCTCTATTAGCTCCTATCTCGTCCCCTGCCGGGGGCTCCCAGCCAAGGCTTTGCACAGAGTGCAGATGATGGCGAAGGTCCCAGCTCCTGTAAAATCGCAGCCACGTTAGAAGTGGGCTGCCTGATCCGGTTCTACCTGTGGTGTAGACAGGCCTATCTTGTCTCCTTCACTCACTCATGGGGCGCAGGATGCACCTGGCGAGGACTGGTCTCTAAGGGTAGTTTCAGAAATATTTCACCTAGGGTGCCCAGATGTCCCGATTTTATAGGGACAGTCCTGATTTTGGGGCTTTTTCTTCTATAGGCTCCTATTACCCCCCACCCTCGTCCCGATTTTTCAACTTGCTGTCTGGTCACTCTAATTTCACCCCTTCTCCACTGGTTGCTAGTGCAGTAGCAGCCTGAGTGGCACAGTTCTTTAAAGTGCCAACCTCCCATTACAACACAGGCACTTCCAGCAGGGCACACCTTCAGGCCACACCCCGGGGATCAAGGCATTTCCAGGGAGCTCTAGGCAGTGCTGAAGGGACTGGCCTGCCCAGAGGGTTCAGTGGCCCTGGGTACGAGCAAGGGGCTACAATCTATTCTCTAGTTGCAGTGAAGCAAGCGTTAGGAGACTGGCTCCCTTCTGGCTGGGCCGGCCCTGCAGCTCAAGGCTTCAGCGAGAGCAGGGTGGGCAGACAGGTCGCCTGTCAATCATCGAGGTGGTGCCCTGCCCCGTGGAGGTCAGAGCGTGAGAGACAAGACACACAGATGCCCACACAAAGCTCTCCCTCTGGACCCTGCGGGGCGTCCCGCTGCAGGTGCCCACCCGCCGGCCCAAGCACTCACTACACGAAGCCTGCCAGCTGTGCTCTGAGGGGGCACATGGAGGTGCAGAGCCCTGGTGCGGGGAAGCGTTAGCAAGGGGTCAGCACGTGATGGGCCCCAGACCGCA
>NW_020681885.1:0-957 GCF_002925995.2 Terrapene triunguis
GGGGGGGGGGGTGGCGTTTGCGGTACTGCTCCTCTTTCTGCATGGCTACGAGCTCCTGGATAGCGTCTGCTTGGTGCTCCAGGATGCTTATGAGCCTATCAGTGCTTTGCTGCCGGTGCTCCGTGCTTTGCCGCCGGTGCGCTGCGTTTTCCTGGCGGATCCTGCTTTCTCTCTCCCTCCAGTTCTGTGCTTTCTCATTCTCTTTAATAGATTGCCGCATCACTTCTTGCAGCATATCTTCTTTGCTTTTTCGCTGTCTCTTCCTGAGTCTTTGCAGTCTCTGAGCAGGCGATAAGAGGGACGGCTGAGGTCTCAAGGTTGATGCAGCTGTATAGGCAAAATGCAACATTTAACAGAGGCAGCATTGTTTATACCAGACAGAGTAATGATTCCCCCCGCACTTTAAGGAGTAGAAAACACACAGGGTCTACACAATAGCAGAGCACACACATCCCCCGGGAGCCTCAAAATGGTGAGTAAGGGGGACTGATTGTTTCAGGGCTGCACTGTCCTCTGGGTTTCTGTGCCTTGGGGAGAGCCAACAGCTTCAGGGGGCACCTACACTGAACACTGTCCCAACATTTTCCACAGGAGTTCGTCCTGGACGATATCTCGCTGCTGAGGGTGACCTGGGAAGCAAGGGAGGGTCTTCAACTGCAATGCGGCTTCCGCCCTGGCCCATATGCAGCTTGGCTGTATGCAGCAATGGTCCCCCCGCCCCTCGCGGCACAGTGGCGCGGACATGTTAGCCTGGCTGGGACAAGGACCACGGTGGCTCTCCCGATGAACCTGCGCAAGCGCATTGCACACGTTCTGGATGAGACATTCGAGATTACCGAGGCCGATTACCGCGATGTGATAAACCACATCAATGCACTATTCCGCATCTAGGCATGCATGCCTAACCCTGCTCTCCCAAAGAGCCCGCACCGAAAAAATTCCTTCCCGAAAAAAAAA
>NW_020681885.1:1057-2334 GCF_002925995.2 Terrapene triunguis
CCTGGCTGCATGGCTCCAGGGATTCCGGGGTGTCTCCATCCGGCCCACCACCATGACTCCCGTTTTCCTCCTCCTCCTCCTCCTCTCCCCCCCCCCGGCTCTGAAGTGTCCATGGTGGTGCTCAGAGCGGAGATGGGGTTAACCCCAAGTATCGCATCCAGCTCTTTGTAGAATCGGCAGGTCGCGGGGGGAGCACCCGAGCGGCCATTTGCGTCGCGGGCTTTGTGGTAGGCACTCCGCAGCTCCTTCACTTTAATCCTGCACTGCGGGGCATCCCGGTTATGGCCCCTTTCCATCATGTCCTTTGATACCTTCCCGAAGGTATCGTAATTCCTACGGCTGGAGCGCAGCTGGGACTGGACAGCTTCCTCCCCCCAAACACTGATGAGGTCCAGCAACTCGCCATTGCTCCATGCTGGGGCTCGCTTGGCGCGTGGAGGCATGGTCACCTGGAAAGATTCGCTGATAGCACTCCACGCCACACCGGGCTGAGCAAACAGGAAGGGGATTTTTAAAATTCCCGGGGAATGTAAAGAGTGGGTCACATGGTTGGTTATCTGAGGCCAGGGCAGTAGAGTTTGAACTGATGACCAGCGTGGCTAGAACAGGCACTGTGGGATACTGCCGAATAATTCTGGAGGCCATTCACAGCGCATTGGACGGCCACACTGGCGCCGCAGCGGCAGCGCAATACTCGCTATTCCTCTCGGGGAGGTGGAGTACATGCAGCGCTGCAACCACGGAGATACAGCGCTGCAAATACCTTGCCAGTGTGGACGGGGAGTGAGTTACAGCGCTGGGGGCGGCTTTACAGCGCTGCAACTCACAAGTGTAGCCAAGGCCTAAGTTAGTTGATTGATTACTGCTAACTTCTTTGATGAAAACTGAAACAAAGGCGGCATTTAACAGTTCGGCCATTGCTGCTTTTTCTCTTATTGTCTCTCCCTCTTCATTTAGTTATGGGCCTAGCCTGTCCTTCGTCTTCCTCTTGCCGTGTCTTTGTAAAATGCTTTCTTGTTCCCCTTTATATCCCTAGCTAGTTTAGTTTTGTTTTGTTTTTTGCCTTGGCCTTTCTAATTTTGTCCCTACATGCTTGTGGGGTTTTTTTGTTTTTGTTTTTTAAATATTCATCCTTTGTAACTTGACTAAGTTTCCACTTCTTGTATGACTCTTTTTTTGAGTTTCAGGTCATTGAAGATCTCCTGGATAAGCCAGGGAGTCTTCTTATCATACTTCCTATCTTTCCTACTCATTGGATGTCTCTGACCTAGGATGGG
>NW_020681886.1:0-4812 GCF_002925995.2 Terrapene triunguis
GATGGTCCCTTCTATGGCTTTCTGAGTGGGAGGGAGGTTGGTCTTGTTATTTAAGGCCTTGCTGTCAGAGTCAGGGCTCCTGGGGTTCTCTGGCTTTGGAAGTGGGTGGGGTCTAGTGGTTGGAGCTGGACTGGTATCAGTACCATGCTTCCTTCCTGTCTCTGGCAGTGATGTTGTGTGTGACCTTGCAGCCAGTTGCTTTCCATCCCTGTGCGCCAGCTAACAGAGATAATACTGACCCCCTCAGAGGGGCTGGTAGGGGTCACTACCGTAATGACTCAAATTGGAGTGAGTTGTGCTCTTGGCAGCGAAAGGCCCAGATTCAGTCCCCATGGATGCCCAAGATATCTATATGTGGCTATGGTTTGACTCACTTACCATTACAGACTGTTTAGCCTAGTCCTGGCCATGCGTGGTGCATCTTCTCCTGGCCCACAGCTCCATCACACACAAGAACATGGCCCACCAAGGACAATCTATCAGCTCCCATCTGGTGTTCAGCTCCAAGATGGATGGTGACCCCTAGTCAGACCATAGAAAGACAAGGTGGTGTTCTTTGGTGGAAACTGCTGGAGCTTCAGCCTCTGCTCCCACCTCCCCCCACATGCTAAGGGCTTCAAAAGTGGTCCCTGATCCCAGGTCAACAAAGTAGCTGAGCTGAGGCCAGGGTGGGTGGAATTACTGCTGGGACTGATCCTAAGAGAAGAGGAGATTTCTCCTCTGCTCTAGAGAGATTCCCATAGGAAAAGCAGCTCGGGTGGGGGTGGGGGCAATACAAGCACTACCCCTCAGCCCTTGAATAGCAGGCAACCAGGACTTTGGGAGCCAAGGTACTGGTGTATCTTGCTGGACAGCAAAAAAGAGCATTGGAGAAATTGTACCAAAGTCAATGTCACGGCTGGGTCAAGGGCAGCCAGACCTACTGGTCAGAGCCAGAGTCCACACTCACATGACAGGAGTTGAGACTCAGCTGGGTCAGGATACTGGAAGATCAGAAGCAAAAGACAAACTTGCGATCAGAACCACAAATCAGATGCCACGAAATCAAGCCAGGGGAGCGGCAGCAGAAAGAGGCAGCACATGGTCCAGAACAGGGAACAGCCCTGGTGTTCAGTCAGCTTCCTTTTCCTGCTGCTGCCTTAAGCAGGGCCAGAGGGCCAATTAGCTTCTCTGGGACTCCTTCAATAGGACCTCAGGAGTGGAGCCTCAAACTGGGGCTGAACTTCATGGGTCCTAGGTAAGCAATTTTCAGCAGGCTTCCAGGTGGAGGGTTGGACTGTGGCTGCTTCCATGAACCCTACAGCCCCGGGTTGAAGACCTCTGGGTCCTGACAGTGACTGATCTCTCCCCGTTCAAACCTCCTGGATCCTGGACACATCCTCTGAGAATAAAATGAGGATATCATGATGAGAAATAGGTCTCTGTACCAGGGCTGGGATCCAGGGACAGGGAAAGCTTCCAACCAGGGTATGTAGCAGTAGCCCCGTTTGTTGCAAGAGCCCCAAGTGGCAGGAAGAGTCAACGGTTCTTACCTCCAGGAGATGCATGGGATCTTCCATCTGAGCCTCAATGAGACCCATGTTGCTTGGGTTGACAGGATGAGATCACCTGTCCCCACTGCTCCCTGAGCTGGGTTGGCTGCAGGATACATCTCTGTGAGAGGCTGGGACAGACCCTGAAAGACAGATGTGACAATCAGGGTTCTGTCACCCCAGGGGGAGAACAGAGGGTCTCTGTACCCCAAAGAATAAGCACTTGAATCAACTGATTCAGTGCAGAATTATTGTACCATACAGGTACCTAATAAGGTCCTCTCATGGATTGGTAACTGGTTAAAAGATAGGAAACAAAGGGTAGGAATAAATGGTCAGTTTTCAGAATGGAGAGAGGTAAATGGTGGTGTCCCCCTGGGGTCTGAACTGAGACCAGTGCTGTTCAACATATTCATAAATGATCTGGAAAAAGGAGTAAACAGTGAGGTGGCAAAATTTGCAGATGATAAAAAAACTACTCAAGATAGTTAAATCCCAAGCAGACTGCAAAGAGCTACAAAAGGATCTCACCAAACTGGGTGACTGGGCAACAAAATGGCAATGTTCAATGTTCAAAATTCAATGTTGATAAATGCAAAGAAATGCACATTGGAAAATACAATCCCAACTCTACATATAAAATGATGGGATCTAAATTAGCTGTTACCACTCAAGAAAGGGATCAGGAGGGGTATGGAACAGCTGCCAAATGAGGAGAGATTAAGAAGACTGGGATTTTTCATCTTAGAAAAGAGACGACTAAGGGGGGGATATGATAGAGGTCTTTGAAATCATGACTGGTGTGGAGAAAGTAAATAAGGAAATGTTATTTACTCCTTCTCATCATTCAAGAACTAGGGGTCACCAAATGAAATTAATAGGCAGCAGGTTGAAAACTAAAAATAGGAAGTATTTTTTCACACAACACACAGTCAACCTGTGGAACTCCTTGCCAGAGGATGTTGTGAAGACCAAGACTATAACAGGGTTCAACAAAGAACTAGGTAAGCTCATAGAGGATAGGTCCATCAATCGCTGTTAGCCAGGATGGGTAAGGATGCTGTCCCTAGCCACTGTTTGCCAGAAGCTGGGAATGGGCGACAGGGGATGGACCACTTGATCATTACCTGTTCTGTTCATTTCTTCTGGGGCACCTGGCATTGGCCACTGTCGGAAGACAGGATATGGGGCTAGATGGACCTTGGGTCTGACCCAGTATGGCCGCTCTTATGTTTGGAAAGCTGACAACACTCTGGTGATGAATATCCTTGTGTGATGTAGGTCTGAGTGGGGTATAATGAGTTCTATACATGTACTGGAAATACGCCCCCTGAAATATGTTGAGGGGTCAGACTTGATAAACCAGTTTGGCTTAGAGATAGAGAAGAAGTTTCTGTTTGTTTCATGTTCATAGAGCCATAGCCTAATAGCCAAGGCAGGAGGGGAGAAGAAAGTGTACCAGGGCAAGTGCACGGGTAGGATCCGGTCAAGTGCCCAGCTCTCTCCCAGGTTTGTGGGTGAGAGCTAGGACAGGTCTCTGTTGGATAAAGGACAACGTCCTGCTCCTTACAATCCTCTGTGTCCATGGGAGAGAAGGGATGAATCCCTCCTTGAGAATCTCATCAGCTTCCTAGGAAGGAGCCAGCGCTCTTCTCGGAGGGCCTTCTCCTGGACCTCACAGGGGTCTGATGCTCTCACTCCACAAGCCTGCCTGGGGCCTTGGAGTTAGTGCTCAACAGAACCAGGCAGAGCCCTGTTGTCGAGCACCAGTGCCTTCCCTCTATCCCTGAAGGTGGAAGGGCCCCAACACAGCCCTGCGCTCACTGCTCTGACCACGGATGGCTCTCAGGTAGCAGGACACAATGGAAACGTGGATCATCCAGTCTCTCATTTCCAGGCCTCCCCAGGGCTAAGGTAAAATTCCTGTTCCCCCTGACCATTATGCTCACCTCCAAGATGTGCTGGAGATTGTCTGTGCTGGGGGTTGCTATCAGCAAGCTCTTCAGCACGGCATACATGTCTCTGGGCAGGCCTTCTTCAGAGCCTGTCAGCGGAGGGAGACCATGGGTCAGGGTTATGGAACCTGGGGTTACACCTGCAAGGATGACAGCTGGCTCTGCAGTCCTTGCCCAAAGCAGCTCTCTGCAGATGGCCTGGTGCACAGCAGGTAGGGAACAGCCAAGCTGCTAGGGATGGGACCTGGGCTTCCTGGCAGAGTCCAGCATCTGCAAGGAAGGGATTCCCCAAAGAGGGGCAACATAATCTCCCGCAGAGGGGGAGTCTGCCCCTAACACTTGATTAAATCCTATGGCCTCTTCCCACCTCTGCCCACCCCACCCCCAAATCAGAGCAGCTCCAGCTACCGAAGAGAGCAAAACCAGAGGCCTTCCTGGCTCTTCGGACAGAGGAGTAGATTGATGATCTACCTGGATGTGAGTTTTGGCCTTCCCCATGCCCATGCTCTATACTCCCTTCAGGGCAGTGCACAGGAAACCACCATGGACTGCTCCACACTTGTGTTTGTCCCTACTTCAGTCTGCTTCATCTCTGTGCCAACCGTTTCCTCCTTCACCTCCCCGCAGCACCCGACAGGGTGTGTGTGTGGAGGGTCAGCATGGTCCCCTTAAAAGCCCAGTCACCACTTAACCAGGACAAGAAGAACTTGACTCCAGCCAAGCTCATTCTCTGCTCTGCCTCTGTCTCCCCAAGAGGAACACTCCTAACCAACAGCCCCTGCAGCAGCAGATCCTACAGCTAGTTGGAGCCAGCCCGCTTCACCCCTCCTGGTGGTGGGAGGGGAACAGGAGAAAGGACAAAAGAAGTAAGAGATGAAGAGAAAGGAAGGAGGGATGGAGGAAAAGGTAAAACAAAAAGGACAAAACCTAATGTCCCCAGTGATTCCATGGGACAAAATCCCAGGTGGGGAATAAAATTCTGCCACCTTAAACTAGTGTTTTCAATGCCTAGAATTCAGCTGGCACCAGGTGGATCAGACTGAACAGGTTCCAAACCTCTCGGAGACTCTTACCTTCTAAACAGGGATGTCTCTTTTCTAGTAAATTCAGTAAAAGGAAAGGAGAAAGCTCAAAAGAGGCTCCTCCTCACACTCACGTACGTGAACCCTAATACTCTCTCAGTCCTCAAAGAGAGACCTCGAGAAGGAGACTTGCTGAAGCAAAGCCACAGGGGTCTCTGAGGTTTCCCTGGCCCTGTGCCCCTATCCTGCCTGGCTCATGTCAGCATCTCTCTGTGAGGTCACCACCTCCCCACCACCTTTGAC
>NW_020681887.1:0-2967 GCF_002925995.2 Terrapene triunguis
TCGGAAACAACAAGGCAGACAACTACAGGTTGTTGATGGAAAACCTCAAGGCATACAAAAGCCTTGGTTGCAACATGTCACTAAAGATACATTTTTTTGCACTCTCATCTAGATTTTTTTCCCTCCGAACTGCGGAGCAGTGAGCGACGAGCACGGCGAGCGATTTCACCAGGACATTGCAACAATGGAGAAACGCTGTCAGGGCAAACGGAGCCCATCAATGCTTACAGACTGTTGCTGGACAGTGACAAGAGATGCTCCATTTAATGAATACAAGAGACAAGCCAAGAAGCGCTGAGTAGACACTGAATAGGACTAAACTATGTACATAATAGTTTTTTTGCCTTGTTTCATAATAAATTTTATTTAAAAATCAGCAAAAGGGTTATATAAAGTGTTACATAAACCGGACAGGTGAAATATTATCATGTAAAGCAACCATAAACACATGAAAATACCTAGGTTTACAACTTATGATTAAAACTCTATCTACACAATATACATAGACATAAAATGTAAAAACTTATATCTTAGAAACAGTAGCCAATCAGTTGTTTTAATTGTCATATTTGAATTCAGCACATCAAAATACATAATAAATAGCACATTTTCTCTGAAGCAGACGACTTCTCAAAAATTGTAGACCAGTGTAATCCATCTAATTGGATCCCCTTCCCCTTTCTCTCCCACCCAACCTTTAGTGAACAGGTTTTGCCCCCCCCCCCCCCCCCCAAAAGACTGGAATTTTGTGGTTCTTTCAGAAGACCATTGGAACCAAGATCTTCTGATGATCTCTCCTGTTTTTATCTGTGATGGTCAGCCTTTCTCAAAGAAATGAGTCTTCTAGCTTCTGTAATCAAGTTTCTGTCTGTGCCAGATAAGAACTCCACCAAAGCTGAGTAGAAAATGTAATGTAAGATATTTTAAAGGCGATTGCACAACATGAAGGGGGGGAGGGAGAAAACCTGCCTAAACTCCAGTCACATGCTGAATTTTGGAACTCACCACATCCTAGCTTTCATGGAAAGATTTGGAGGGAAAACTGGAGAATTTTAGTGCACTTTATTGTCTTTGTGGTCTGAGTCTTCAGTGTTGTATATTAAATTAAGAACTACTGAAACCAAGGAAATGTTTGACATTGCAAATGCTGTCTCTCATATTGAGACAATATCTCATTGTTAATGGTTCAAACTAAAATCTAAAACATGTTTACAGAACAGCTTAGTATCATATATTTAACATGCTTGTTCTAACATAATGATTATATTTTTTTTCTGTTTTTTACAATGTTACTGTGGCAAGATGAGCTTCTATCTTAACTGAAGTTTGCACATGTAGCTTATGCTCTGCAAACCGAAATCGAGAATCCTAGATACTCGCAATGGTATCCTCAGGTAGTGCAAAGATTTGTACATCTTTAGAAGGAGATGACGGAAACTTTCCTTGAAATCCGACAAAGCATCAAGTTATCTATGAACACCCTAGGATCAGGGCAGTGGGTGCTTAGATAGAATAATATAGTACTGGTTTTGAAACTCAAAGTGCTTACTGCTTTACTTATTTCCAGTCTTGTTTGGAGTTTCATTCTTCTGGTCCTACTTCTTGCTGCCTCTCACTTGCTGAAGTATTAGTGGTATTCCATATGCTCTAAAAATACCATAGGTAGATCAATGATTATTGTACGATGTTCTTCCCTGTAGCAATGTTTTTTACCTGAACAGAAGATTGCTTCTAAAAGATATGCTCTATGAATTATTTTGGAGAAGTCCAATGGTCTGAGTTTTATAGAGGTGGTCAGACTAGATGATCACAATGGCCCCTTCTGGCATCTGGAATTGTACTGTTGCTTTTCTGATTTGGTGTGTGAGTAAATGTATAGCAACGATGGAGGGTTCTTTATTGAGGATGTTTGACAGTGACTTCTATTGTCTTGCCAGTGCCTGCCTTCCTCACCTACATATTCCTGCCTTGCATCTTTCACCCTTGTTTCTCTCAGTGAGCGCCAGTAAGATAAGGTAGTACATGTAGACATCCAAATGGGATAGTAATAAATTTCAAGTCCTAGGAACACCTGCTTCCTTACTCATGAGAGCACAGGATAAGATAGGTGAGGGCCTGGTCTAAGAATGGATATAGCGCCTGAGGGAAGATGTCCTTGTGTATCATGTTCAACATGCTAATGTGGTACTTAGCTATGTGTTACCTTTGCTGGCCTTTCACCTAGGCCTACTGAGCAGGAATAACTCTGTGGTCATGTTACAGCATTCATTGATGCAACATTGGGTTCCCCTTAGTCTCCTATCCTTCTCACTTTTTTTACCTTTTATTATACTCACTGTAAGGGCTCAAACCTAGGTATAATATCTTCCTAGTGTATCCAAAGCAGTAAGCTTCTGATTCAGCAAAGCACCTAAACGTACTCGTATGTCAATCACATGCTTAAGTCTCATTGATTTCAGTACCTAAAGAACATGTAACTAAAGAAAATGAATGGGGTGTAGCTCCTAAGTCACTTAGGTATGTTTCAAAATTTTACCCTTAGTGCTTTGCTAAATCAGGACCTGATTGCTGTGGAATAATTATAGGGAATGAAAAGTGGTTTAGCACTAAATTTTGCTCTGTTACTAATCTATTTCCCATGGAAGTTATACATGAATATCTCAGAGTAGAATTTACACCTCCATAAACTACATCAGCTATACGAGACCACAATTCTCTCTATATAATTTAATGAGGTCATATGTAATTTAGATTCTAAGGTTATTTAAAATAAAACCTACAGATTTACATATGGGCAAAATTCTTGCCCTTCATATATTCATATACCCCATTGAAATGAAAAGTCACAGTACATGCATATCTGCAGAAAGATTTTCACCCACTGTAACTGTTTCTCCCCCCTCCCCCCCCAAGTAGCCCTTTTAAGTCTAGAACTGAAGATAATGATTTTTCAGAAGTATACACATA
>NW_020681888.1:0-1458 GCF_002925995.2 Terrapene triunguis
AGAGATCCATTACGGGACACGGCCCTAGGTTCTCAGACCGGATGGACAGGCGTTGTTTGATGAGGCCCATACACGTCAGACAGTGCGCAGGGCAGGAAGTCCATTAGCTGTGTTCGTTGTTTAATACCTGTAAGCAAATATTATACAAACACCCAATGATCGATCACATCATTGGGGGTAGCGCCGTGCCTTGTTTAGGCTGTCAGTGTTTCTGGTTTTGTTTCTCGTGTTTTATCCCCCCTGTTTTTAAGCAGGGCTGGCTCCAGGCACCAGCCGACCAAACATGTGCTTGGGGCGGCACCTTGTAAGGGGCGGCCAATCTTGGGGTGGCTGGGGGCACTCGAGGGTTTTTTTCCTATTGTTTTTGTTTCGGGTGGGCGGCGCTGGGGGGGTTTGTTTTTGTTTCGGGGGTGTGGCGCGGCGCTGGGGGGGGGTTGGTGGCATGGTGCTTGGGAGGGTGTGTTTCGGCGGCGCAGCGTGTGGGGGGGGTTGATTTTGTTTTGACAGCGCAGCGCTCCTATGCAAGTGTTTTGGCAGTGCGGCGTTCCTGGGTGGTGCGGCGCTCGGGGGGGTGTATTTCAGCGGTGCAGCACTGGGCGGGGGTGGCCCTACGCGTACCCCAGGACTCCCTAGCTTATTCACACAGCCAGTGCCCCCGTGGGGCGGGTCTGGTGTTTAAATGTCGTCTGAGTCTTTCCCCAGCTTTGCAAACCCTGAGCGCCCCAACCAGCCAACTCCAGAGTGTGGCTAAGACAGTGCTCGGTTTTTGTCCTAGGTCCCTGGCTGTGTGTCTCTGACACAGTAATACAGGGCGGTGTCCTCCTCTCTCAGGCTGCTGATTTGCAAATGCACCAGGCTGTTGGCATCGTCTCTGGAGATGGTGAATCGCCCTTTCACGGTATCAGCGTAGTAGGCGCTCCCCAGGGCAGCAGCTCTGGCCAGCCACTCCAGCCCCCTCCCAGGGGCCAGACGGATCCAATCCATGAGATAACTGCTGAAGGGGAATCCGGAGGCTTTACAGGAGAGGTGGAGAGAGTCTCCGGGCTTTTTCACACCCCCTCCGGACTTCACCAGCTGGACCTGCGGCCTGGCCCCTGCAAATACAGATTTGTTTAGATCCCTGATTCTATCACATCAGGAACCCGGAGGGGAGTACACTTTGTACTTTAATAGTTACCTGGGAGAACTGACAGAGTGAGAATTAAGTTCAGCCAAAATCTCATCTTCCTGGGTTTTGTGTAAGAAATTCCGAGGGGAGGAGTGAAAGTGAGAGTGTGGGAAAACCCGCGTCTTCTTCTGGGAGGAGCTGCAGGGCCAGAGACTGGCAGGATTTAAACAGGGTGATTCGCTCTTGATTTGCATAGAGACCCCTTCATATAAGAGAGAGGTTCCCCTGGCTAAGCACCGTGAGCGGGGATAGATAGATAGATAGATAGATGGGGTGGATGGGGATAGATA
>NW_020681888.1:1558-3033 GCF_002925995.2 Terrapene triunguis
GGGGGGTGTATGGGGATTGAGAGAGAGAGCGGAAGGATGACTGTTGATAGATAGAACAGGAGTACTTGTGGCACCTTAGAGACTAACAAATTTATTAGAGCATAAGCTTTCGTGGGCTACAACCCACTTCTTCGGATGCATATGCTCTAATAAATTTGTTAGTCTCTAAGGTGCCACAAGTACTCCTGTTCTTTTTGCGGATACAGACTAACACGGCTGCTACTCTGAAACCTGTTGATAGATAGCTAGATAGAGGGAGTGTATGGGGATAGATAGAAAGAGGGGGGTGTATGGGGATTGAGAGAGAGAGAGGAAGGATGACTGTTGATAGATGACAGATAGAGGGAGTGTAAGGGTATAGATAGAGAGAGGGGGTGTATGGGGATTGAGAGAGAGAGAGAGAGAGAGAGAGGAAGGATGACTGTTGATAGATGACAGATAGAGGGGGTGTATGGGGGAAACAGATATTTGGCCAGGGAATGTTAAACAGACGGTATTATTGAGTGATGCTCAGGCGGTAAGGATGGATAGTGGAATCCATACAGTGCCATGCATGGTACTAGGCTCTCAGCCTGGCTGGAGACCAGTTCATTGATGAGGTTAATCGGAGTGAGACAATGTACAGGGCAGGGAGTCGAATACATGTGTAACATCTTAAACATACCCCACACAGCTCTCTGGCATCGACCAATATGGATTTGGTCCCCTTTACAGCTGCCAGAGTTTGTGTTTTCACCTATCCTGGGGAGGTTGTGGGGGGGCTCAGAATTTGTCCCCTGGAGAGGAAAGAAAGAGGAAGGGACCCAACTATGAATGTTCTATATAAATTCCTTCCCCTTGCGTAAAATCAAAGAAGATGAATTATAATAGCAATAAAAGGGTTTGTTGTTGCTCGCCTCTTTCCCATAACAGAACTCATTTTCAGTGACAGGCCTTGGGCGCCCCCAACACTAAACTGCTTCTCTGATTACTGCAGGGGAGGTTTTTGTCTGAGCTCAGACAGGCTTCCCCTCACTGTGTCTCTCGCACAGTAATAGCGGGCGGTGTCCTCAGGCTTCAGGCCGGTCAGTTGCAGATACAGCTCACTCTTGGAATTATCCCTGGAGATGGTGAATCGGCCTTTCACTGAATCGGGGTAATATGTACTACCCCCATCTGGGGTTATAGCAGCGACCCATTCAAGTCCCTTCCCGGGAGCCTGTCTGACCCAGCTCATCCAGTGGCTGCTGAAGGTGAAGCCGGTGGCTTTGCAGGAGAGGCGGAGAGAGTCTCCGGGCTTTTTCACATCCCCTCCGGACTCCACCAGCGCCTGGGACTGGACACCTGGGAATAAAGACAGGCCATTAATATCGGTATAAAAGCAGCGGTAACACAATATTCTTCTTACTGCCAGTTATTCAGAGGAGGAAAATACCTTCCAAAGCCGTCACAGCGAAAATTACAAGGAGCAAAAATCCCATTTTCCCTGGTGCTGG
>NW_020681889.1:0-4743 GCF_002925995.2 Terrapene triunguis
ATCCTTTCTAGAAGAAGAGGAAAGTACCTCTGAAATGCAGCCACTTCTGGGGTGGAAGACAACAGCCAACACACTCATTCACCTAAAAGTGAAAGGTGGGGATATTTTAGCTGGGGCACTCGGGAAACCCCCTATTTTTATGAGAAAGGTCAGGGTTTTGTTTGTTTTTGTTTTGATTCTTTTTTGTTTGTTTGTTTGTTTGTTTGTTTGCATCTCCTACAGAGCAGCTGCACCAAGATGTTATCACTACTCATGCTCTCCCAGAAGACTGGCATGACTCCTTTCAAAGAGTACTTTAGTAGCATCATGAGAGGCCACAATATTCTCTCAGTGGGCCTGAAATGAAGACTTCCTACACAGAAATATGGGAGACACTGTTTTCTGGGGTTTTAACTAGCAGGGCATGGTTTGAATTGGAGAGGGAGAATGGAAGGACAAACTGTATAACAGACGAAAGATTCTTTTGCAAAAGTAAGGACTAGCTTCTTGTTGGAGTTGAATGTTGACATTGTCTAGTAAGACCTCAACAGGCAGGTCTAGTTAAATAGCCTTCATACCAGGGTACAACTCGTGCAACATGACTTTGCCAGGAGCTTTTACTCCACCTCTGAATGCTTCTTCTGTGGCACACCAAAATCCTATGCTAAGTGGCCACAAGTCTGGGGAAAGCAATAGTTATAGAATCATAGAAGATTAGGATTGGAAGAGACCTCAGGAGGTCATCTAGTCCAACCCCCTGCTCAAAGCAGGACCAACCCCAACTAAATCATCCCAGCCAAGGCTTTGTCAAGCCGGGCCTTAAAAACCTCTAAGGATGGAGATTCCACCACCTCCCTAGGTAGCCCATTCCAGTGCTTCACCACCCTCTTAGTGAAAGAGTGTTTCCTAATATCCAACCTTCTTGGCAACAAGGGCACACTGCTGACTCATATCCAGCTTCTCGTCCACTGTAATCCCCAGGTCCTTTTCTGCAGAACTGCTGCTTAGCCAGTTGGTCCCCAGCCTGTAGCGGTGCATGGGATTCTTCCGTCCTAAGTGCAGGACTCTGCACTTGTCCTGGTTGAACCTCATCAGATTTCTTTTGGCCCAATCCTCCAATTTGTCTAGGTCACTCCGGCATATCCACCTCTGCTTCCCTGCTTAGTGTCATCTGCGAACTTGCTGAGGGTGCAATCAATCCGATCATCCAGATCATTAATGAAGATGTTGAACAAGACCAGCCCCAGGACCGACCCCTGTGGCACTCTGCTTGATACCAGCTGCCAATTAGACATCGAGCCGTTGATCACTACCTGTTGAGCCCAACAATCTAGCCAGCTTTCTTTCTACCTTATAGTCCATTCATCCAATCCACATTTTTTTAATTTGCTGGCAAGAATACTGTGGGAAATCGTATCAAAAGCTTTGCTAAAGTCAAGATATATCACGTTCACCACTTTCCCCATATCCACAGAGCCAGTTATCTCATCATAGAAGGCAATCAGGTTGGTCAGGCATGACTTTCCCTTGGTGAATCCATGTTGACTGTTCCTGATCACCTTCCTCTCCTCCAAGTGCTTCAAAATGGATTTCTTGAGGACCTGTTCCATGATTTTTCCAGGGATTGAGGTGAGGCTGATCAGTCTGTAGTTTCCCACATTCTCCTTCTTCCCTTTTTTAAAGATGGGCACTATATTTGCCTTTTTCCAATAGAATTGCTCCATCTTGTACACCTTTGCGGACTCATGATAGAGCCTGGAATTAGATAATATATTTAGAAAAGTGCCTGACATCATCAGAGTGAATTTTCAAAAACATGTTTATTCTCTGCAATCTAAGATTCATGCATTTAAACCAAGGATCAGTTTCCCTTCTCCTTAAGGTCTCTTACTAGCTCATTTGAAAGATACATACAAGTTTTGCGACAATTATTTAATTCTCCCCACTGAATTGAGGCACTAAAACAAACAATCTATCAAACAAACAAACCCTCCAAAACAGACCATTCATTAAAATCCTACATTGATAGACTGTTAAGGTAGCACAACACACTGGGACTGGATGACAGGGGATGGATCACTTGATAATTGTCCTGTTCTGTTTATTCCCTCTGAGGTATCTGGCACCAGTCACTGTTGGAAGACAGGACACTGGGCTAGATGGACCATTGGTCTGACCCCGTATGGCCGTTCTTATGTTCTTATCACAGTAATATCACTCCCCGCTCATCTGGCATGCAGGACTCAATCACTCGGTTAGATGTTGACCAGTTCTTAATGTGTGTGTTTGGGGGCAGGTCAGTGTGAGCGTGTGTGTGAATGTGTGAGCATATGAGTACGGGTGCGTCTATTGCCGAGAGAAGCAGCGTCTGGCTTTAATTCTGAGCTCCATAAGATCCGAGGTCTCGTGTCTCTCACCATGGTGAGCTCCCCAGGCTGGGCCTGGCTGCTGTGGTCACTGATCAGCAGTGCCCATTGCTGGTTGGTGGTTTCACAGCTCTGGCGGCAGGCACCCCACGGTGGGTGAGGGAGAGGTGTATCTCAGCTAGCCAGACCCCGTCCCATGGGGCCTGGGAGCGTCAGCACAGACTGCGTTCTGGGGGATCCAGTGCAGAGCAGGGAGCACCAGGGCGATATGCTCTGGGCGACCGGCATGGCTGAACCTCTGGGATGCTGTGCTTGGCATCAGCAGGGTAGGGGCCTCTGTTCCTAGCTACAAGCAATGCCAGGTTCATCAGAGGCACTGGAGCTGCCGGCAGCTCCCCAACCCCCCAAAATGCTCTCCCCCCTCAGTCCTGCGTGGCCCCGATGCACTAACCTGCTGGCCCTGTTTCTTCAGATGGGAGGGGAATGGTACAAGGGCTGGATGGGGCTAAATACATGCTGGTGTACGGAGTGCTGGCTGCAGGTTACTCTGGATCTGGGGGAGCCAGCCTGATCTTGTCTCTGGGACCCCACACTGCAAAGAAAAGAAAGATCTTCTTTGTGGCGAAGGAGGCCATGAAATTAAAGATAGGACCCTCATTCTCAGCATTGTAAAATGCCACCAGCGCTACCCTAACTCTGGGGTGGCTTACACATATGAACTCGAACCCTAACTCCAAGTGGCCTACCCATAGGTACCCTAACCCTAGGGCAGGGAGCCCTACCCACAAGAAACCTAACTATAGGGTGGGGAGTCCTACCCATATAAACCCTAACCCTGGGGTGGAGAGCCCTTTCAACAGGAACCCTAATTCTAGGCGGGGAGCACAACCCATACCAACCCTAATCATACGGAGGGGAGCTCAACCCATAGGAACTCTAACCCTAACTCCAAGTAGCCTACTCATAGGAACCGTAATCCTAACTCCAAGTGACCTATCCATAGATACCCTAACCCTAAACTGGGGAACCATACCCATAGGAACCCTAACCCAAGGACTGGGATCCCTACAGAAAAGACCCCTGAAACTAGGCTGGGGAGCCATACCCATTGGGGGTATGGCTCCCTGACCTAGGGTTAGGGTTCCTATGGATAGGCCACTTGGAGTTTGGGTTAGTGTTTCTATGGGTATGGCTTCCCACACTAGGATTAGGGTTCCTGTGAGTAGGAGTCCCCACTATAGTATTAGGGTTCCTATGGTTTGGGCTCTCCAGGCTAGGGTTAGGGTTTCTCTGGCTAGGGCTCCCCTCTCTAGTGTTAGGGTTCTTGTGTTTCGGACTCTCTGACCTAGGGTTAGGGTTCCTATGGCTAGGGCTCCCTGCCCCAGTTTTAGTATTCCTATGGGTATGGCTCCCTGACGTAGCATTAGGGTTCCTGTAGGTAGGCCACTTGGAGTTATGATTAGGGTTGCTAAGGGTAAGGCACCCCACCCTGTTATCCTTATAAGAAGCACATGGGATCTGTTTCAGGGGAAAAGGCAATACGCCGCATTTATTAAAGATACAACAATTAGCATATGTATTTAGTCACCACACACACACACACACACACACACATACACATGCACCCCCCTCCCACCAGGTGATGTTATAGTTACCAGTCCAGAGTCTGGATCAATCTAGTGGCCAGCTAGGTTGGTCACGGGTAGGTAGGAGCCAGGTTCTGTTGGTCACGACATGATGCCCCAGGGAAGTCTTGGCAGGACAAACCCAAAGTTTCATGGCAAGACACCCTGTTTATACAGTGATTTTCCTTCATTGGGACCAATGAGTTTTGCACCGTCATGCTGTAATCCAGGGGTCTCAAACACACGGCCTGTGGGCCGGGTATTTTCTGCGGCCCGCAAGGTCCTCGTGGCCCCCCCACCCTCTCCCAACGTTTACCTAGAGAGTCTCCAGCCTGACGCACACCGGGGGAAGGGCAGGCTCCCTGCCTGCCTGCCCTGCCCCCGCGCCACCCCGGGAAGTGGCCAGAACTGGGGAAGGGGGGGCACAGGGGTCTGTGTGTTGCTCTTGCTTCAGGCAGCGACCCCTGCAGCTCCCATTGGCCGCAGTTCCCCGTTCCCGGCCAATGGGGCTGCTGGGGATGGTGCCTGAAGCAACAGCAACACACAGACCCTTGTGCCCCATCTCCCCCAGGTTCCGGCCGCTTCCGGAGTGGCTCGGTGCGGCAGAGAGCCTGCCCTGCCCCCGGTACGCACTGGGCTAGAGCCCGCCCCCTGAATCCCTTTTGCACCCCAACCCCCTGCCCTGAACCCCCGCCACACCGTGCACCCCTCCTGCACCCCGACCCCCTGCCCTGAGCCCCTGCTGCACCCCGCACCCCTCCTGCACCCCGCAC